>NW_023998155.1:0-10463 GCF_015586225.1 Lucilia sericata | reverse complement strand
AGGTTAGAATTTTGTTTTATGTACTTTCCGCATGGTATACTGTAATATTTTAATTAAAGTTTAATTGATAATTTTCGTTTTTTTCTATAATTTTCTATGAAACTTACTATTATTACGAATTTCCAAACAAAGAACGACTACAACAAAAAGGAATAATTTATTGAAATGTCAAACAAATGTATTAAAAGAGAGAAACTGATAAACAACTAAAATACAAACATACATACACACACATTGCAGGGTTGCTATAAATAGTAGTATTATAAAGTAGTATAGTTGTAGAGTTAATAATAGGGTTCAATAGTTGAAACAAAAGTCATATTTTCGACATTTTGCGATTAATATTATAAATCTAACATATTATAAATCTATAATTTGTCTTAAGCTTTATGGAATTTTTAAAAAGTCCACTTTTCAAAAAACTATATTGTTCAAAAGACAATTTAAAGAACCCTAGTTAATAGCTAAAAGTTTGTAGTTTTATTAAAATAAAATAAGAAAAGTACTTTATTAAAACCATTTTTAACCGATTTTTTTATTTTAATAATTTCGAGCCATATAAAAGACATGTAACAAAAGAACTCGTCTGAAACACAAAAAAACACTAATTATTTTTTTTACAATGTGGCATCTCTTTCCATACTTTTTTCTCTCTTGCTTTAATTTACACTCACAGCTGATTGTCAAAGTCATTTTTTTTACACAAAAAAAAAAACTTTTTTGTAGCTGAAGCAGTACAAATTGGTGCCGGAAAAACTTGGATAGGGAGGCATATTTAATTAAAATTGTTTAAAAAAAGGCTGCAGAAATGAATAACGAGCTGCAATATGAATAAATAATTAAGTATTTCGTCTGTGCAAACAAAAGAAAAAGCATATTTTTTAAACAGCAAACACAGAGAACTAAAAAATAGGTTTCCAAGGGTAAATAAAAGCTAAACACGAATAATAGTGAAAAGTTGCAAAACCCACAAATATGAAGGAAACAAAACTTGTATTAATGCTGGCCCAATCATTTATAGGTAACTTGCACACAATTTCATTATACAAACAATGAAAATAATTGTTGTTTTATTCGTTTCTAGGTACAGGCTTCTTTTTTCTGTATGTTCATCATGTAAGATCATTATTTGAAAGCCGCACTAATGTTGCTCACTTGACACAATTGGAACGTGAATCGTTATTTCGGCGTGAAGATGCTTTATACTACAGTTTCTATAAAACATTAACAGATGCCCCCGACTTTTGGTCTGGCATCGATCAATTGTCTAATCTAACCACCATAGAATATCCACACAGTGTTAATGTCTTGAGTAGATTTCATGTATTACCAGAGATAACAATAGGGTAAGTGTACTTGCTACTAATCACTTAAACACGTTAACCCCACCCCCATGTAGATATCATAATCTTTTGATATAATAATCCATAAAATATTCATTGTTTATTTAATATGTTCTTGTACTTATAATGTTTTAATGTTTTTTTTTTAGGTTCTTTTATCATGTTCTACGCGCCAATAGCAAATTGGGTCTTTTCTCTTTGCTTAGCTGCTGGCGTTCCGATGACATACGTTTGACCCTAGACTATGGCCGTTGTGAGGGACAAAATTTGCAATTCTATTGGAGTGTGTTTGGATGTTGGGTGGTGTTACCATTTTAACTATTATATGTATGGTCTACTATTGAGTCGTAATATTTTTGGTGGCATTTATGCGGTGGCTTCGTATATATGTTTCATAGTTTCGCCTCGAAAATCTATGAAAGCAATGGCCCGTGAAAATTTTGCATTTCCCAGCCATATATTTGCAAATGTTTACTTGTGTGTTTGCATTAATCGTGTTACGGAGAAGAAAACGCATACTATGTCCATTGTGCCGGTAAGTTATCTTATTTGGATTACAACAAAACTTAAAATCGGAACAGACAAAGCTGATAGATTGAAAAAAACCATTATAAATTAATATGTTTGAAAAGCTTTAGAATTAAACTATTTCTTTCAGAATACTTTGGTTCTAGTTCAGTTCTAGTTTAGTTCTAGTTTAGCTCTAGTCCAGTTCTAGTTCAGATCTAGTTTGGTTCTAGCTCAGTTCTTATTCAGTTTTAATCCAGTTCTAATTCTAGTTCAGTTGTAGTTCAGTTCTAGTTCGTTTCTAGTTCATTTCATGTTCACTTCTAGTTCAGTTCCAGATGGACCAGTTTATATAGCTTGAAAGTGAACTGATTTATTTGGAAAAACTTGAAAACTTCCAAAACATCTTTCATAATGGTCCTGTATTTTTACAATATCTTGAAAACTATACCGTTTTTAAATTGCTTTAACTAAACACTTCATTGCATACAAATTTATTTGCTATTTTTTCAGACCTTAAAACTCACCTATTTCACCACCATGGCTCTATTGTGTTGGCAATTTTCTGCCATAATATTCGCCAGTCAAATTCTTATACTCATGCTACCCTGGTCAATAAGTTCGGTACCCAATCGTGTGGTAGGAATGTTTACAGTCGATTATGTCTCGTCACAACTAATGGCAAACTGGATAGCTTATTATTATTCACAAGGAAATCGTCGTTATTTCTTTGGTTGGCAGCTAGGACCACTTATCGGTCTTTCATTAATAACAGCAATACGTTTGTATAAACAAACTCCTGCAGCAGCAACAACTAGTACATCGTCAACTACCGCCACACAACAAAAGGAGACAGAATCAAGTATCACCGAAAATACAGCAGAATTTCTGTTCAAAACTATACCTCTGGGGGTGTTACTTTCAATTTGTTCACAAAGCACCATCAATGATCTGCTGGAATTATCTGGCTTAGCTAAACCCATAGAAAATACATATGCTCTCTATAGGGATCTTATTATACATTGGGGTTTACAGGCTAAAGTTAATTTTGTTACCAGTTTTATCGGCCTGTAATCCCGATTATGCCCGCATGGAGTTGTCTGAACTTTGGGGCTTTATAAAGAATTTAGTGGTTAAACCTTATTGCCTATATGGTGTTGTTATAATGGCAAGATTCTTTCGAAAATGGCGTAAAACTACTGAACCCAAAGAACCCAATTCCGAAGTGGTTGAGCGAGCTAAAAATTATATCTTAGAAGATTTTCTAGAAGAGCATCATGTCAGTATGTCTGATATGACTAAAAAAGAAACTGAAGCCATGTTTAATGAGTGCATGGAACTTTTTGCTAAATGTGACTATGATTATGATCGTTATAAGAAAGAAAAAATAAAATTGAAAAAAGAAAAACCCGATGAACATTTGGAATTCATGAATGATATTAAAAAACTAAAGGAACAAATTAATGAAATACGCGAACAGAAAGATAAAAAGTCAACACATAATAAAGAAAATCAAACTCAAAATGAAAATAAAGATGAAGATAAAGAAGGAAAACAAACAGATACTGATAATGATGCCTCAAATGAACCAGACAAAGATTCCTCTTCATCATCATCAGCTTCTGATACAACAAACAAACCGTCCATAAATGGTAAAAAGTCGTCTTCTTCTTCCAAAACCACATCATCCTCTTCACAACAAAAGTCTTCAAATACGAAAACAACCGATCTCAATGACAGTGAAAGTGATGCTGATATAGATGACGATGATAATACCTGCAATTATCGTAGTTTTCATTATTTATACAGTTTTTCTACAAATGGCTGTATTCGCTTTTATAGGCCTCAGTATTAGAAAATTATTTTTCTTATGTTTTACACAAGGTTGTGTTCTTGGTTCTACAATATGTTCCTCATTTATGTCTAAGAAAAATCGTCGCATTTTTTGGACTGCCTATTTGTCAGTGTTTTAACGAGTATTATTAATCCGGGAATAAGGGTGAGTTGTTTTGGAATTTGTATGATTTCATTAAAAGTATCGTGGATCTATT
This sequence comes from Lucilia sericata, assembly GCF_015586225.1. Lineage (NCBI taxonomy): Eukaryota > Metazoa > Arthropoda > Insecta > Diptera > Calliphoridae > Lucilia > Lucilia sericata. The sequence goes on along the minus strand of NW_023998155.1, from coordinate 6,562 downwards.
TGAGTTCAAGTTCATTACTAGTTTAGTTCTAGTTCAGTGATCAGTACTAGTTCAGTTCTAGTTCAATTCTAGTTCAGTTCTAGTTCAGTTCTAGTTCAGTTCTAGTTCAGTTCTAGTTCAGTTCTAGTTCAGTTCTAGTTCAGTTCTAGTTCAGTTCTAGTTCAGTTCTAGTTCAGTTCTAGTTCAGTTCTAGTTCAGTTCTAGTTCAGTTCTAGTTCAGTTCTAGTTCAGTTCTAGTTCAGTTCTAGTTCAGTTCTAGTTCAGTTCTAGTTCAGTTCTAGTTCAGTTCTAGTTCAGTTCTAGCAGTTCTAGTTCAGTTCTAGTTCAGTTCTAGTTCAGTTCTAGTTCAGTTCTAGTTCAGTTCTAGTTCAGTTCTAGTTCAGTTCTAGTTCAGTTCTAGTTCAGTTCTAGTTCAGTTCTAGTTCAGTTCTAGTTCAGTTCTAGTTCAGTTCTAGTTCAGTTCTAGTTCTAGTTCAGTTCTAGTTCAGTTCTAGTTCAGTTCTAGTTCAGTTCTAGTTCAGTTCTAGTTCAGTTCTAGTTCAGTTCTAGTTCAGTTCTAGTTCAGTTCTAATTCAGTTCTAGTTCAGTTCTAGTTCAGTTCTAGTTCAGTTCTAGTTCAGTTCTAATTCAGTTCTAATTCAGTTCTAGTTCAGTTCTAGTTCAGTTCTAGTTCAGTTCTAGTTCAGTTCTAGTTCAGTTCTAGTTCTAGTTCAGTTCTAGTTCAGTTCTAGTTCAGTTCTAGTTCAGTTCTAGTTCAGTTCTAGTTCAGTTCTAGTTCTAGTTCAGCTCTAGTTCAGTTCTAGTTCAGTTCTAGTTCAGTTCTAGTTCAGTTCTAGTTAAGTTCTAGTTCAGTTCTAGTTCAGTTCTAGTTCAGTTCTAGTTCAGTTCTAGTTCAGTTCTAGTTCAGTTCTAGTTCAGTTCTAGTTCAGTTCTAGTTCAGTTCTAGTTCAGTTCTAGTTCAGTTCAGTTCTAGTTCAGTTCTAGTTCAGTTCTAGTTCAGTTCTAGTTCAGTTCTAGTTCAGTTCTAGTTCAGTTCTAGTTCAGTTCTAGTTCAGTTCTAGTTCAGTTCTAGTTCAGTTCTAGTTCAGTTCTAGTTCAGTTCTAGTTCAGTTCTAGTTCAGTTCTAGTTCAGTTCTAGTTCAGTTCTAGTTCAGTTCTAGTTCAGTTCTAGTTCAGTTCTAGTTCAGTTCTAGTTCAGTTCTAGTTCAGTTCTAGTTCAGTTCTAGTTCAGTTCTAGCTCAGTTCTAGTTCAGTTCTAGTTCAGTTCTAGTTCAGTTCTAGTTCAGTTCTAGTTCAGTTCAGTTCTATTTCAGTTTATATTTTTACACTTATTATTTATCTTCTATTATTAGAATATCCAAGAAGAGTATTTCCCATCTAACGAACTTAAATTAGGACATGATGATTTAGACACCATGTTGGAATGGATTAAAATGAATACAGAAAGAGATGCAGTATTTGCCGGTAAACTATCAAAATTAAATACTAACTACAGTATTAGCTTTATAAAGGGAATCTTTAATTACAGGACCTATTGATATAATTGGCAATGTTCACCTATCAACCAGAAGGCCAATAGTTAATCATGCTCATTTAGAAATGAGACAGATTAGGTAAGTAATATAACTCACAATTATTCCATATATATTTAAAAAAAAATTGTTTATATATTTTCAAATAGTGAACGAACTGAACATGTTTATAGTATATTTAGTCGTCAACAATCATCAGATATTTACAATCAATGTTCTCAATTAAAAATACAATATTTAATTGTGGCATTAAGTGACTGTAATAATGAAACTAGGTAAATATTTGCTTTTATTTTTATTCAGTTTGTTTAGAAATATCAATTTTTTTCTATATTCTTTGTTTAGAGATGAATGTGATTTATTAACAATATGGGATGATATGCAACCTGCATATCGTAAATATCCACAATTTTGTTCTGAATTAGCTGTTAAGAATATACCGAGCTTTTTAAAAGTATTTACCAGCGATTATTATGCTATTATTAAAATGTTTTCGCAAAGTGTACAAATAAATTTGAAATATAATAAAATGCCTGAAAAACAAATGTGAGTGAAACTATTATAAAAATAAAAAAAAATGTAAAAGAAAATTTTTATTAAAATGGTTGAAAATTTATAAAATTCTAAAAAAGCATAAAATACAATATAGTTATTATAAAAAAAGTCAATTGCTTGCAAAACACTTTAAAGCTTCTTTGAGCATAAAATAAAACCAAATAAAAAGAAATACAATACAATAAATGCAATTATTTATACACAAAAGTAAGAAAAACAAAAAAGTGCAACAAAACAAATCACATTAATAAACCAAATACCAATCCTATATTGAATTTATTTTCTGAAGCAAAAATCCTATTTAAAAAGCTTGAAATATAAGAGAATAAAAATATAACAAAAATAAAACTTAAATCTTATTAAAAGCAAATAATATTTTTAAAACATTTTGAAGAGACTTGATTTTTGTTCTTTCCCTGTTACAAAAGAAAACATAAATATATAACTGATTTCATTTTAATAATCTATATTTAGTATAAACTTTTGTATAAATTTATAAAATTAAACTAAAAAAAATAAAATACCAGCCAACTTAGTCTTTAAGTTCTCTTATGAAACTCTAAAAAAACGAAAAATGATTATAAATATTAGTGTTAAACACTTATTTTTTACTTTACTATATTATGTATATCTTACTATTATTATTATTATTATTATTATTGCTATTATAATGAGTATGTTTAATAATAAATACATTTGTAGTTTATAAAATTAAAACATTTTTCTTAATTACTATTACAGACATAGAAACACACATACATACGTATGTATAAACACATACACTTTATTAAGATTATTACTACTTATTTGTTTATTTCCTTTTCTTTTCTTTTTATTTTAAAAATAAATAATTAATTAATTATACTTAGTATGCATTCCCTGTCACTTTGATGAATAGAAAAACAGACACAATTAATTTTATTTCGTAATTTTGGTATTTTTTAACAAAAACAAAAATGTATTTCAAAAATATGAGTGATAAATTTTAAATTATATGTGAAAAAACAAATATTAACATATTAAAAATAAATATTTTTAGGTGAAATTAAAAGTTTAAAGATAAAAAATAAAGAAATATATAAAAATCTAATAAAAGAACTGTATTTTAATTCGTTAACTAACTTACTAACTAACTAACTACTACTAACTAACTAACTAACTAACTAACTAACTAACTAACTAACTACTAACTAACTAACTAACTAACTACTAACTAACTAACTAACTACTAACTAACTAACTACTAACTAACTAACTAACTACTAACTAACTAACTAACTAACTAACTACTAACTAACTACTAACTAACTAACTAACTAACTAACTAACTAACTAACTAACTAAGTAACTAACTAACTACTAACTAACTAACTAACTAACTAACTAAACTAACTAACTAACTAACTAACTAACTACTAACTAACTAACTAACTAACTAACTAACTAACTAACTACTAACTAACTAACTAACTAACTAACTACTAACTAACTAACTAACTAACTAACTAACTAACTAACTAACTAACTAACAACTAACTAACTAACTAACTAACTAACTAACTAACTAACTAACTAACTAACTAACTACTAACTAACTAACTAACTACTAACTACTACTAACTAACTAACTAACTAACTAACTAACTAACTAACTAACTAACTAACTAACTAACTAACTAACTACTAACTAACTAACTAACTAACTAACTAACTAACTAACTAACTAACTAACTAACTAACTAACTAACTAACTACTAACTAACTAACTAACTAACTAACTAACTAACTAACTAACTAACTAACTAACTAACTACTAACTAACTACAACTACTAACTAGCTAACTACTAGCTAACTAACTAACTAACTGACTGATCTCTCTAATATGAAATAAGTATTCCCATAAGCTATGAAAAATTTCTATAAGTTCATTGCTTCGCGAGATATTAGTGTTTAAAATTTATCTAGCTTTTAGCTAATTAACCGTAATGTCAGGCGTGCAAAATGTTGCTCATCATTTAGCCAAGATTCCAATCTATCATATGGTGAAACATTTATTCAAATACCTCTTATGGTTTTCGAGATATAGGCATTGAAACTTTAACTTGAGCCAGTAAATTATCACAAAATGCGTCTGCAGAAGGTTTGACAGATTGTTCCATATCTCTAATAATATTAGAAATATTGAAATAAAACTCGGCAGGTTAATGAAATAAGAATTCTAGATTCCCATCAGCTATGAAAATGTCCATAGGTTCATTATTTCGCGAGATATAAGCGTTTAAATTTTCGCTAGCATTTTTAGCTATAAGATTGTAATGCCAGGCGGGCCAAAGGTTGCTCATCATTTAGTCAATATTCCAAACTATAATATGGTGAAACATTTATTCAAATACCTCTTATGGTTTTCGAGATATAGCCATTTTAAAAAAAATGCTCAACATAAATCTACCTACTAACAAATTCTGGGGACCTGGTGTTTACCAAATTTTTGAATTTTGTTTTTTTCGTTTTTTGGTGGTTTAAAAAAGAATTTTAGTTTTTCTTATATCTCGGTGGATCTTAAAGATAATTGAATGAAATTTGGCTGGTAGATAGATAAAGAAATGAGGATTAATTTTCTAAACACAAAAATACTACCACGCCCATTTCACAGTGAAAAAGTGGGCGTAAACTAAAAATAACTATTTTTAATAAATTCTGTTGTTTTTTAACAGGCAAAATATATCGATGGAGTAGCTGAATTCCTTAGTTTTCATATGCAGAAAATTCCATGTAAATATCCCAAACCGTTCCTGAGATATAGGCATTGCAACTCTACCTTGATGTAGTAAATTATCACAATGTGCGACTGTAGAAGGTTTGACAGATTGTTCCATAACTCTAATAATTTTAGAGATATTGAAATAAAACTTGGTAAGTTAATAAAATAAGAACTTCAGATTCCCATAAGCTAAGAAAAATTTCCACAAGTTCATTATTTAGCGAGATATAAGTGTTTAAATTTTCGACAGCATTTTTAGCTATTTATTTGTACGTCAGGCGGGCCAAAGGTTGCTCATCATTTAGCCAACATACCAATCTATCATATGGTGAAACATTTATTCAAATACATCTTATGGTTTTTGAGATATAGTTATTGAAACTTTAACTTGAGGTAGTAAATTATCACAAAATGCGACTGCAAAAGGTTTGACAGATTGTTCCATATCTCTTTTAATATTAGAGATATTGAAGTAAAACTTGGTAAGTTAATGAAATAAGAATTCTAGATTCCCATCAGCTATGAAAAATTTCCATAGGTTCATTATTTCGCGAGATATAAGCGTTTAAATTTTCACTAGCATTTTTAGCTATTAAATTGTTATGTCAGGCGGGCCAAAGGTTGCTCATCATTTAGCCAAGATCCAATCTATCATATTGGTGAAACATTTATTCAAATACCTCTTATGGTTTTCGAGATATAGCAATTTAAAGAAAATGCTCTACAGAAATCTACCTACTAACAAATTCTGGGGACCTGGTGTTTACCAAATTTTTGAAATTTTGTTTTTTTCGTTTTTTGGTGGTTTAAAAAGAATTTGGGTTTTGCTTAATATCTCGGTGGATCTTATAGATAATTGAATGAAATTTGGCTGGTAGATAGATAAAGAAATGAGGATTAATTTTCTAAACACAAAATACTGCCACGCCCATTTCACAGTGAAAAAGTGGGCGTAAATTAAAATGAACTATTTTTAATAAATTGTGTTGTTTTTTAACAGGCAAAATATATCAATGGAGTAGCTGAATTCCTTAGTTTTCATATGCAGAAATTTACATGTAAATATCCCAAACGGTTCCTGAGATATAGGCATTGCAACTCTACCTTGATGTAGTAAATTATCACAATGTGCGACTGCAGAAGGTTTGACAGATTGTTCCATAACTCTAATAATTTTAGAGATATTGAAATAAAACTTGGTAAGTTAATGAAATAAGAATTTCAGATTCCCATAAGCTAAGAAAAATTTCCATAAGTTCTTTATTTCGCGAGATAAATAAATAGCATTTTATACGTACAAATAAATAGCATTTTTAGCTATTTATTTGTACGTCAGGCGGGCCAAAAGTTGTTCACCATTTAGCCAACATACCAATCTATCATATGGTAAAACATTTATTCAAATACCTCTTATGGTTTTCGAGATATAGTTATTGAAACTTTACCTTGAAATAGTAAATGATCACAAAATGCGACTGCAAAAGGTTTGACAGATTGTTCCATATCTCTTACAATATTAGAAATATTGAAATAAAACTCGGTAGGTTAATGAAATAAGAATTCTAGATTCCCATCAGCTATGAAAAATGTCCATAGGTTCATTATTTCGCGAGATATAAGCGTTTAAATTTTCGCTAGCATTTTTAGCTATTAAATTGTAATGCCAGGCGGGCCAAATGTTGCTCATCATTTAGTCAATATTGCAAACTATAA
>NW_023998154.1:7500-10573 GCF_015586225.1 Lucilia sericata | reverse complement strand
AACAAGCAAAACAGCAAGAAGAAATTGTAAGACAAGAACTTAAACAACTAAAACAAAAAGAAGAAAATCTACAACAAGAAATACAAGAGCAAAAGATACAACAACAAAAATTGCAAAAGGAATTTGAAAATACGAAAAAGAAATTGGCTGAACAAGAAGAGAAGAATCATACAATTGAACAAAAACTTAAACAGGAAAACGAAAAGTATCAAGAAAAACTACAACAAGAACAACTAATTAAAGAGAATATACAGAAACAGTTAAATGAGCAACAATTAGAAATGGACAAAGCAAAGAACACCGAAAAACTAATAAAACAACAACTTGAGCAAGAAACACAGAAAAGTAGAGATTTGTATTTGGAACTGCAGAACCATCAACATGAACAACAAAAACTGATCATTGAATTAAATAGTGTTAAACTGCAATTGCAGGAACAGAAAGTGCTAAAGAATAAAGATGAACAAAATTTTAAAGCAGAAATGGAGTTATATCAACAACAATTACAACAAGAACAGGAGAAATGCGAAAAACTCAAAGAATATTATGAGAAGTCGGTAAAACTGCAAAACGATTTAGAGAAAAATAAACTTGAACAGTTCGATATGCAACAAAAACTGCAAGAAGTTTTAAAACAATTAAAAGAAAAAGATCAAATGCTGAAAACGGAAATGGACAAGAAAACAGTTCCCTTTGTTTTATTGAATTTCCAACAGAATCAATGAAAGAGAAATATCTAAAATGGATTTTTTAAATTTTTTTGTAATTTTTCTCATTCTATTCATTGCTTAAAATTAAAGGCTAAATAAAACATACTTTAGATTCTCTTTTCTGTTCTGTTTTTTTAATACCTCGTTTTGGGTAATAAGTTAAAAACATTAACACCTTTTTCATCTTATAATCATAAACTAAAACTGACTTTTTTTCCTTTACTCTTCCTTTACTCTGAAATTTCCTTTATTTTAGTGGCTTATAAGAAAGAAAGACAGAGAGTGAGTGAGAATAAAATAAACATTATAATGACATTTTGAGTCAATTACGAGCAAGTTATCTTTTACAATTTTTATATGGTTAGACATTAACAGGCAAATATGTCAATATTACTTAACGTATGTGTGTGTGTGTGTGTGTTTAGGGAGTCTTTTGGGTGGAACTAAGTACCTTGTAGTTTTAAAAGAAGCAATTACCAAGTGCGTGTCACCCTTTTCCTGAAATAATTCCTTTACTGTGTAATTTGCATAAATTATATATAGTCAAAGAACTGTCTCAAGCTCTCAAGTTTTCTTTTGTCCACACTACATAAGGATCACATGTACATCTATAAAAAGGATATAGAGTCATTGACAGAGTAATATGGAATAAAATATGTCGAATTCATAGATTAGCTCGCAGAGCAGTCATTACACTAGTTCATCTACTATATCATAGTCATTAGCCAATAAACAATAGTCAATAGACTGGTCCATAGACTAGTCAATAAACCATAGACTAGCCAATTAACTAGTCAATAGACTAGTCCATAGATTAGTCATTAGACTAGTCAATAAACTGGTCCATAGTCAATAGGCTAGTCAATCGACCAACCCTTAGACTAGTCCATAGACTAGCCCATAGACTACACCAGTGAATAAACTGGTCAGTAGGCTATTACATATACTAGTCAATAGACTAGTCCATATATTAGTTATTAGACTAGTCAGTAAACTGTTCCATAGCCAATAGGATAGTCCATAGACTAGTCCAGAGACTAGCCCATAGACTAGTCCATAGACTAGTCCATGGGCTAGTCCATAGACTAGTCCATAGACTAGCCCATAGACTAGTCCATAGACTAGCCCATAGACTAGTCCATAGACTAGCCCATAGACTAGTCCATAGACTAGTCCATAGACTAGCCATAGACTAGTCCATAGACTAGCCCATAGACTAGTCCATAGACTAGCCCATAGACTAGTCCATAGACTAGCCCACAGACTAGACCATAGACTAGTCCATAGACTAGCCCACAGACTAGTCCATAGACTAGCCCATAGACTAGTCCATAGACTACACCACTGAATAAACTGGCCAATAGGCTATTACATATACTAGTCAATTGACTAGCCAATTAACTAGTCAATAGACAAGTCCATAGACTAGTTAGACTACTCCATACACTAGTTAATTAACTTGTCCATAGTCAATAGTCTAGTCCATAGCCTAGTTAATAGACAAGTCTATGACTAATCAATAGACTGATCCATAGACTAGTCAATAGAATGATCAATACACTAGTCCACAGACTAGGTCCATGGACTACTCCATAAACTGGTCCATAGACTACACCAGTGAATAAACAGGTCAATAGGCTATTACATATACTAGTCAATAGACTAGTCCATAGATTATTTAGACTACTTTATAGACTTGTTAATAAACTTGTCCATTGTCATAGACTAGTTTATAGCCTAGTTAATAGTTATGACTAGTTATGACTACCACAGCCTAGTTATGACTAATCAATAGACTGATCCATAGACTAGTCAATATTCTAGTCCATAGCCTAGTCACAGACTAGTCAATAAACTAGTCAATAGAATGGTCAATAGACTAATGCACAAACAAGTCAATAGGCTACCTCATATAATACTCAATAAACTGGTCCATAGCCTAGTCAATAGACTAGTTCAGAGACTAATGAATATACTACTTCATAGACTAGTCAATAAACTGGTCAATAGCCTAGTCCACAAACTAGCCAATTGGCTACTCCATAGACTCGTCAATAGGCTAGACTAGTGAATAGATTACTCCATAGACTAGTCAATAAACTAGTCCACAGACTAGTCAATAGGCTACTCCATAGACTCGTCAATATACTAAACAATTAACTAGTGAATAGATTACCTCATAGACTAGTCAATAAACTAGTCCACAGACTAGTCAATAGATTATTGTCTAATCCAAACTTGTTGATAGCCTAGTCCATGAACTTATAAATAGATTAATTAATAAACTAATCAATACATACTTTGTATCATATTCGTTCCATGTATATATTGATGATCTTTTCACTAGTTGAAATCCTTACAAG
>NW_023998154.1:0-2500 GCF_015586225.1 Lucilia sericata | reverse complement strand
TTTCTTCCAAATTTTAAAATTTTTCTGATAAATAAAATCAAAGCCTATTAGATTTGAATTTGAAGTAAATTTTAAGTATTCTCAATACAATATTATATCAAGTACACACTTGAACCAAAAGTAAGTGAAAAAAAAATCAATAAAATAAATTAAATACAAATAATCGCCATCACAAAGCAGATATAATACCAAGCCAGATGCAGTATTATATCTGAAAAAGGCGAACATATAATAACTAGCTGAGAATCATGTCCAGATATCCTTAATATGGTACACACCTATATGACCACCATTTACATCTTCCAGTTCATAATTGACATTACCGATTTTCTTCCTAACCAATGCTCTTACCCCTGTTGGTGCAAGTTTTGCATTAAAATGATCGATCAATACGCTTTGTGCAAAATTCCGACGAACTACCAATTGTCCGATATTAAATTCTCTTTTTCTTGATCGCAAGTTATATGATCTTGAGTTCCGTTCATATGCATCTTTGATCCTTTTCCGTATCGAGTCCCGTAAAAGAGTAAAATTGTCCTGTCTTTCTATTTCCGTGTCCACTTCCGCCAAAAGTTTTAAATTTCTTAAAATTTTATAGTCCTGTCCGTGACCAATCATCGTCTGTCCAAATAACAGTTCATATGGGGTCCGTCCCGTCGTTTGATGCACACTACTTCGTATAGCGCAATTTATGCTTGGTAAGTATTCGTCCCACTGTCGTTGATCATTACGAACATATGATCGAAGTGCTTCATTTATGGACCTATTCACCCGTTCACAAGCATTCGATTGTGGACTGTGAACTGCTGTAAATTGGTGGTTAATTCCGAATTTGTCTATCAATTTCTTAAACTCCTTTGATTTAAATTGACTACCATTGTCCGAAACGATAGTTTCCGGAACTCCGTAACAATTAAAAATTTCGTTGTCTAAATAATCTATTATCTGTTTTGTCACAAATTTCCGAAGGGGTTTTAAAAAAGTAAATTTAGTGAAATGGTCCATAATTATAAGGATACCAATATTTCCCTTTCTCGTTCGAGGAAATGGTCCAATGAGGTCCATATATAGCCGTTGAAAAGGCCTCTCGGTATTGACCATCTGGCCCATTGGCGGTTTTAGTGGAATATTTGGTGGTTTGGAAGTCCTGCAAAAGCTACAATTCAAAATATAATCCCTAACATCGACTACCATCTTTGGCCAAAAGAAAAACTGTCTAATACGATGTACCGTTTTGGCAATGCCACCGTGTGATGCATTAGGAATATCGTGAGCTCTATATATTACCTCTCTACGCAAATCAGAAGGAACATACAATTTCCAAGAATCGGATTCGTCTTCCCTACCGGACGAAAATTTGGTTCTTTTATATACAAACCTGTCGATGACTTTATAGTCAGGTAACTCAGAGGTCAGAAATTCGTTTCTTAAATGTTGGTATTCAGGAGTATCAAATGCGTTAGAAGTAAGATCAATTGATGGTAACACTTGTAAATCTAATTCAGCTATTGTCATATCGTCCGCAAAGGCACGGGATAATACGTCAGGAACTACATTATCTACACCTTTACGATGCTCTATTTTAAAGTCAAAGCCCTGTAGCTTTAGGGCCCACCTTGCTAAACGCCCGTTCAGATCCTTTTGCCGCATAAGCCACTTGAGACTGGCATGGTCTGTTATTACCGTGAATTCGTGGCCTTCTATATATGATCTGAACTTTTTAATTGCCAAAACTACCGCTAAGCATTCCAACTCGGTTATTGAGTAGTTCCTCTGCGCTTTATTTAATTTCTGGGACATGAAAGCTATCGGTTTCTCATTACCCTCTTCGTCACATTGAACTAATACCGCGCCTATGCCATGCATACTTGCATCACACTGGAGTATGAAAGGCTTGTTAAAATTAGCATGAACCAAAACGGGAGCAGAAGTCAATCTCTCCTTTACAGTTTCAAAGGACTTTTGTGCTTCAGGTGTCCAAGTAAATGTTTTTCTCTTTGAAAGTAATTCAGTCATGTGGAATGTAATGTTGGCATAGTCGTCAATAAATCTACGGTACCAACCCGCCATACCAAGGAATTGGCGGAGTTGACGTACTGATTTTGGAACCGGGAATTCAGAAATTGCTTTCACCTTATCAGGATCCACCTTCAAACAGCCTTCTCCTACAATATAACCCAAATATTGAACTTGGCGAATAGCAAAACTGCTCTTTTTAACATTAATAGTGAGATTTGCCTTCCTAAGTTGAGTTGCCACCTCCTGCAAGTGTCGTAAATGTTCGTCAAAGTCTTTTGAAATAATAAGTAGGTCATCCAAGTATACAAATACATTGGTCTTTAAATTGTACGGAATAACTATGTCCATCAGTCTACACATTGTCTGTGGTGCATTACACAATCCAAACGGCATTCTTGTAAACTGGTACAATGGCCGATTAGGGATTGTGAAAGCTGTTTTCTGTCTAGAGGTTTCGTCCAATTTGATCTGCCAAAATGCA
>NW_023998153.1:0-10596 GCF_015586225.1 Lucilia sericata | reverse complement strand
TATTATGTTTTTTAGATTTTCTTAAAAAATTAAAAACATTTTTTGTATCGTAAAGACTTGTTCACAAACTGTGTATACATTGATGTCTTCATTTGGGGGTTTTAAGAAGTTTAATTTTAAAAGAGGTTTTATTCTAGAGAAAATTGATTAAAAAATCTGGTGATATTCAGATCATGTGATTTCCAAACTAATTTTCTACATCAATTTTGTATTTGTTTCACCAAAAAACTTAAATAAAAAGTAAATAGATATAGAGTGTATAAAAAAACATAAACTACTCAAATCACGAAATGTTTACCAAGAAATAAGGAAAAAAATTGTATATATTATACACGTATATATTACCCATATGCAAATGTATGTTTACAAACACATGTAAAAAGCGTAATTTATATGCATATTTAATTTGAAAATATGTAAGTACATCGAGACATGCAAAGGAGAAAAACACCACATCACTAAAATGTGCTATTTCACTGTGGACGTTGTGTATACTCTCTCGAATCTGTATTTATGCTCCAACTCATACCTTTGGTTAGATGGAAGGCAGAAATTTTAATTTTCCTTGTTCCAAATATTATGTAGGTACTTTTATATAAATATTACCAGAATTCAACTATTTTTTGACTAGACTATAGACTAGACTATCGACTAGACGATAGACTAGACTATAAACTAGACTATAGACTACACTATAGACTAGACTATAGACTAAACTATAAACTAGACTATAGACTAGACTAGACTATAGAATACACTATAGACTAGACTATAGACTAGACTATAGACAAGACTATAGACTAGACTATAGACTAGACTATAGACTAGACTATAGACTAGACTAGACTAGACTATAGACTAGACTATAGACTAGACTATAGACTAGATATAGACTAGACTATAGACTAGACTATAGACTAGACTATAGACTAGGACTATAGACTAGACTATAGACTAGACTATAGACTAGACTATAGACTAGACTATAGACTAGACTATAGACTAGACTATAGACTAGACTATGACTAGACTATAGACTAGACTATGACTAGACTATAGACTAGACTATAGACTAGACTATAGACTAGACTATAGACTAGACTATAGACTAGACCTATAGACTAGACATAGACTAGACATAGACTAGACTATAGACTAGACTATAGCTAGACTTAGACTAGACTATAGGACTAACTATAGAACTAGACTATAGACTAGACTATAGACTAGACTATAGACTAGGACTATAGACATAGACTATAGACTAGACTAGAGACTAGACTATAGACTAGGACTATAGACTAACTATAGACTAGACTATAGACTAGACTATAGACTAGACTATAGACTAGACTATAGACTAGACTATAGACTAGACTATAGACTAGACTATAGACTAGACTATAGACTAGACTATAGACTAGACTATGACTAGACTATAGACTAGACTATAGACTCTAGACTATAGACTAGACTATAGACTAGACTATAGACTAGACTATAGACTAGACTATAGACTAGACTATAGACTAGACTATAGACTAGACTATAGACTAGACTATAGACTAGACTATAGACTAGACTATAGACTAGACTATAGACTAGACTAGACTATAGACTAGACTATAGACTAGACTATAGACTAGACTATAGACTAGACTATAGACTAGACTATAGACTAGACTATAGACTAGACTATAGACTAGACTATAGACTAGACTATAGACTAGACTATAGACTAGACTATAGACTAGACTATAGACTAGACTATAGACTAGACTATAGAGACTATAGACTAGACTATAGACTAGACTATAGACTAGACTATAGACTAGACTATAGACTAGACTATAGACTAGACTATAGACTAGACTATAGACTAGACTATAGACCAGACTATAGACTAGACTATAGACTAGACTCTAGACTAGACTATAGACCACATTAGAATATAGCTAATAGGCTATATATTAGACTATAGGCTATATACTAGAATATATGCAATATGCTATAGACTACACTATATAGGCTACAGACTAAACTATAGTCAATATACTAAACTATAGACTATACTATATACTAAACTATAGACTAGAATATAGACTTGACTATATACTAGTCTATAGACTGTAATATAGCAGTAACTGTGTAATGTGTGCAGTAACTAAGTGCTCGAGAAGGTTCTTGAAAAGTACTCTGAAATCAAAAACTAACTTACCTTTATTATTGCTAAAAAGAGTTGTTTGTGGTAAGTACTGCATCATATGAGAATATGGTTAGTAAAAAGTAACTATATGGTTTTTTACTCATTTTAGTTACGGACTTAAACAAGAAAACATGTTTGTATATCTGGAATCTCTATATACATACATACATATGTATGTACACATATTAATATTTTTAGTAGTTTCTAACTACAAACATAAAATACAAGTACAATACAGTATATGAAGCTGTTTATTAGTTCAGTTTTATTTAGCCCATTTTAAACTATAGTTTTCTGCTGTTGTGCATTTACACAAATATGAGAACGGGAAAAACTAAAAAATGAGAAATACATAAAAGCAACTACATACATCTTACAAGTATAATATGTTACACATTTGTTACTTTAGAACCGCAAAATATGTGTCACACGCTAATGTGTTTTTCCTTTTGCTGACTGCATAATAAGAATAATAGGAGAGAGTAATTTAAAAATATTTTTTTTTTCAAAACTAAGAAATTTTGAAAGGACCACTTGAATAAAGGGGTTTTTTGTTTAAATTTGCGGTTAGTTTTCGTTATAATGACAGCGCAACCATAGCAATTTAATAATAGCGTCCTGGAGGAATATTTCTTAATCCTTACAAATATGGTTTTACTAACATTTTTCGAATTATTACTGCAAACAACTTTTAAGTTGGCTTTCGTTTCATACATATACATTTGTACATTTTAAATATAAAAGTTAAAACTGAATTTTTTCTATAATATTTGTATTTGTATTTTAATTTTGGGTTTGTTGAATATGCACTCTTGGGACCCAGAACTCATAAAAAACCATCAACAAACGTATTTTTTGTGTTGTTTTAGATTAAACTCTTTATGGGTTCATCTACCCCATGGGGTATTAAGCACAATATATGTAATAAACTTACACTCCTTAAAGGATGTTGTTTAAGGCAGCGTATAAACAACAGCAGCAACAAATTGTTTAATTGTTCGAGTTTTATTTTATGTACCATGAAAATGTATGAGTATTTTACTTAACTAAAGATTATTTTATATTTGGAATTTAAAATTAATTTTATAAACGAATGTCTTATGCAAGTGGTTAGAATTTATTAAAGTTTTAATAACTAGAAAATTATGGTCTTGACTATGTATAACTATAACTAGACTATGATTAGACTATGATTAGACTATAATTAGACTATGATTAGACTATGATTAGACTATGACTGTGACTAGACTATGACTAGACTATGACTAGACTATGACTAGACTATGACTAGACTATGACTAGACTATGACTAGACTATGACTAGACTATGACTAGACTATGACTAGACTATGACTAGACTATGACTAGACTATGACTAGACTATGACTAGACTATGACTAGACTATGACTAGACTATGACTAGACTATGACTAGACTATGACTACTAGACTAGACTATGACTAGACTATGACTAGACTATGACTAGACTATGACTAGACTATGACTAGACTATGACTAGACTATGACTAGACTATGACTAGACTATGACTAGACTATGACTAGACTATGACTAGACTATGACTAGACTATGACTAGACTATGACTAGACTATGACTAGACTATGACTAGACTATGACTAGACTATGACTAGACTATGACTAGACTATGACTAGACTATGACTAGACTATGACTAGACTATGACTAGACTATGACTAGACTATGACTAGACTATGACTAGACTATGACTAGACTATGACTAGACTATGACTAGACTATGACTAGACTATGACTAGACTAGACTAGACTATGACTAGACTATGACTAGACTATGACTAGACTATGACTAGACTATGACTAGACTATGACTAGACTATGACTATAATATTCTCTCTATTTCTTTTCAATATTTTTTACCACAAATATTTAAAAAATATTTCAATTTTATTTCATTATCTTCTCTTTTCAGATTCCTACTTTAGCAAGTGTCTAACACTATTAGGAAATTTTAAAATTTAATTCTAAAAAAATCTAAATATAATTAATAAAACACAACGAAATTTATTAATTTAAGTAAATTTTAATGCTTTAAAATTGGGATGAATCCCAATCAAATACAGGAAACATCCTTAACAGATTTGGATGGAATAAATACAGCGGCTCCAGGCGATTTTACATTTATAAGATTACAAGCACAGGTAAGTAAGTCATTTCTATAAACTATATGGTAAAATATTTAACAAATTATTAAAAAAAATTTCCCGTAATAAATTAAGTTTAACATAATTAAGTAAAAATTAAATACTAAGTAGAGCGAACAGTAAATAAACTACACGTGCTGTAAGATTTGTTTCCAAAACTTGTATTTACTTTTTAATGTCGATGATTATATTAATTAGCATTTGTGTCTTTTCAATAAACCAAAAAAGACTATTTTATCTCAAACAAAACGGCAACAAAAATTAGGTGTGATTAATATTAAAGGTCCAAAAATAAATTTATCTACTTTATACACATGAATGAGTCGTTAAAGTTTTTAGAAATAGAGTATGAGTAGTAGAGATAAAGAATCAATAATATTCAGTACAATGAATTTTGATATGAAAATCATTTTGTATGCTAATTATTTCAAATGAAAAGAGTTAGTGAATAAAATATTATTATTTTAGAAGATTTTAAAATAACAATAACTTAAGTATAAAATATCAAGACTTGAATAGGACAATTTGATAAATTCACAAATATCTATATGATGAATAAGTTAATTAAATAGAGATAAACGGACAGTTTTAAAGTTAAATAAATCTGTGAAATTTTTACATACATACATTAGTGATCAAAAATAATCGAGCCTCAGGATGCCTTAATGTTCTGTAAAAGAACAAATCTCTCGAAATTCTTTATATTAAAAGTTATAGTCAAATTTATTTCAAAATTGAGTCTGATTACAGACTAGACTATAGACTAGTCTATAGACTAGACTATAGACTAGACTATAGACTAGACTATAGACTAGGTTTTAAACTAGTCTATAGATTAGACTATAGACTAGACTATAGACTAGACTATAGACTAGACTATAGACTAGACTATAGACTAGACTATAGACTAGACTATAGACTAGACTATAGACTAGACTATAGACTAGACTATAGACTAGACTATAGACTAGACTATAGACTAGACTATAGACTAGACTATAGACTAGACTATAGACTAGATTAAAAACTGGACTATAAACTAGAAATTGAATTTGGGTTAAGGTATATAATTATATAATTTAAGATTGAAACTAATCAATATTTGCTCATTTACCGTTTGTACTAAAAGGGTGTTACAAATTCTGTATAAATATTTTGTTTTATAAACCTTTAATAAATTGTTAATAATAAAACCTTTCAAATAAAGAGCTTACTACTTAGTATTACTCTTATCCATAGCTCTACTTCTAAAATACGTCAATCAAAATATTTAGTTTTATTTTGAATATTTAATGAGATATTTTATTAAAATATACATTTGGCTATTGTTAAGATTCCACTTAAATTATTTCGAAATTATAATATTAATAAATTGAACAGTATACATACATGAGTTGTTGATAAGTTTTAGTTTATAATCTAGTAAAACGCATATTTGTTTTGCTAAATTCATTATTTGTTTTTTAAAAAATTCAAGTAGGTTTTAGTTTTTTTTCTGTTTGTTATTAAAAGTTGTATTATAGTCATTTGAAATTTAATGTATTTTAAGATTGTGTTTTAAAATTGTGTTGATATTGATGTTTTCTTGCATGAATTAATTAAATTAGTAGTAAACTACGTTATTTTTTCTAGTTTTGAAAATGATATCATAGTTATAAGTATTTTAAAATATAATGAAAGTAATGATTTTTAAACTAATTTATTTCAACGATATAAGTATATATAGAAGCATACAAAAGCTTTTAATCAAGAATAACTATTAATAAGCTGGGATTCGGGGTATAGACAACATTGTTAATTCTGCATGAGAAAAGTTCTTAATACACAATTGGCTCAATTTGAAAATAATGTAAGTTTAAAAAATTAATTTAATTTTATGCAATTTTTTATTTTTCCAAAACTCAAATTAGTTTTCTTTTCTATTACACTTTTCGCAAAAATTCCAAATGTAAATTCAATTTACTAGTTCAGTTATTTATGCGCTACTCCATACTAAAATTATTTATTAAACAAATTATAAAAACGTGAGAAATTCGAAGTATTTTTTTTTACTAAATAATTTTTTCTTCTCTATGATTAAAACCGCAAATTAAAATAATTCGAGCTAAATTGTGTATATTATACACAGAAATTTGTTTCAACATTTATTATTAAATACAACTATTTTGACCATGACTTGTTAACAATGTTGTTTTTTCTGTTAACAGCAAAAGCAGTTTCAAAAAAAAGAACATTTAAACAATAAAAACCAAAACAAGACCACCTACAAAATACACAATCACAAGCTGGAAAAAAATAAAATATATATTGTACAGAACTGTATTAATTTAACATTAATCTGGGTAAACAATGAATTGGTATTTGTACGTACTGTACTACAGCACAGCGCATAAGTTAAAGGGCGATAGAGGGTGACATTTTGTGATTCTAGTTATAGTCTCGTCATAGTTCAGTCATAGTATAGTCATAGTTCAGTCATAGTCTAGTCATAGTCTAGTCATAGTCTAGTCTAGTCATAGTCTAGTCATAGTCTAGTCATAGTCTAGTCATAGTCTAGTCATAGTCTAGTCATAGTCTAGTCATAGTCTAGTCATAGTCTAGTCATAGTCTAGTCATAGTCTAGTCATAGTCTAGTCATAGTCTAGTCATAGTCTAGTCATAGTCTAGTCATAGTCTAGTCATAGTCTAGTCATAGTCTAGTCATAGTCTAGTCATAGTCTAGTCATAGTCTAGTCATAGTCTAGTCATAGTCTAGTCATAGTCTAGTCATAGTCTAGTCATAGTCTAGTCATAGTCTAGTCATAGTCTAGTCATAGTCTAGTCATAGTCTAGTCATAGTCTAGTCATAGTCTAGTCATAGTCTAGTCATAGTCTAGTCATAGTCTAGTCATAGTCTAATCATCTAGTCATGCTATCATCTCCTCCAACATAATTTCCCTCACTGTTTGCTAATCTACAAAATCAAAATAAAACTAACTTCTCTTTTAACTCCTCTACTTACGACTGTGTATGAGAAAAAAAATCTGATTTATAATTAAATCCGAAAACAACTCATATTATTTAATTGCAATTTCTCAGAACAAAGAGGCAACTACAAAAAAAGGTTAAAATTAAAAGTGATGAGAGTTGCGATTCAACGAAAAGCAAATTAAAATATTCAGTTTAAAATAACGAAAATAACAACAATAATGAAACGCACATTTTTAACACTATTTCATAAACAAATTGCTAAAGCAATTGATGAAGCAATTTTTAAAACAACAACAGCAATCAAAAGGGTAGCAACAACAATAAAAAACAACAGGAATCGTTTGCTGCTGCATAAACGGTAACAACAGTGAATGGAATTGGCGTATTTGTGTGAGGAACAGAGGAGCTGAATTTAAAAATTCGTTTAAAAATTAAAATTTTAAAATTTACATTTCTCATAACTGCCAACAATTTCTTTCTATTCGACCCACTGTGCTAAAAAGCCACTTTTAACGTTTTACAACTAAATGTGGCTAAATTTATTTAAAAAAAAAAAAATAACTCACACTAACAATTGCTGTTCTGCAGTTATTGGCAACAAAGTGTTGTTTGCTGCTAGTATATTGGTCCGGTTAGTTTCTGCTTTGTTCGTTTGGTTGTTTTTGTTGTTATATAGTGGTTGTAGTAGGAACAACACTATGTAGTATTTTGTTTTTTTTTTTGTTTTTGATGCTGTTGTCTGATGATGATGCGTCGACAAAGAACGTTGTCGGATTTTATTGTTTTTGTACATATGTATTGTTGTTATTGTTGTATCCTAAAGAATTCAAGTGAATCATGGCGTTTTAATATATTTTAGCTACTTTAAATAATATTATATGTATGTATTTAGTTTCTTTTTGCATTAAATTCAAAGAAATAAAACAAAAATATTTATTTTGTTTTATTGCAATATGCGTTGGTTCTCGCAGTATTCTAAAATTTAACTGACTGTCTCGAAAATTTCGGCAGTTAGAAGTCGGAAGGTCAGATCAAACTTTAACAGCAACATCAGTTCTTTTTAATGCAAAGCAGGCTTGAGGGTAATGATTACATTTCAATTACAATTACATTTGAATTGGTAGTAATTGAAGCTATGATAATTACTATCATTTGTAATTATAATTAAATTTTTCCAATTACAATAACAATTAATTAATCAATTACCAATAACAATTACTAGTAATTGAATAATTTTGAATTACAATTACTTGTAATTCTTATTTTTCTCTTATAAATACATGTTAATTAGTAATACCAAAATTACGATTACAAGTAGTAATAGTAGGTAAACTTCAATTATTAATTGTAAAAAGTTATTTTTTAATTAGACGTAACAAGCAATTGTAGATAGTAAACTCCAATTAAAAGTACAAATTGGTTATAACTCAAATTACAACTACAAATAAAAGTAATTGATTATTGCTCAATTACACATAGAATGTAATTGTAATTGACCATAAAATGTATTACTTAGTGCACCCTCCAGCCTGATCCACAGAAATATGCATCCATATATTTTTTAGGATATTTTTTAGATTCTAATACGAACGAAAATTCCGTTCATCCGTCCAGTCCGTTCAAAAAACCCTCATTTGCTTTTAGTTGGTATTTGGTAGTTGGTTAGTTAGTTAGTTAGTTAGCTTAGTTAGTTAGTAGTTAGTTAGTAGTTAGTTAGTTATTAGTTAGTTAGTTAAGTTAGTTAGTTTAGTTAGTTAGTTAGTTAGTTAGTTTATTTAGTTAGTTAGTAGAGTTAGTTAGTTAGTTAGTTAGTGAGTTAGTTAGTTAGTTGTTAGTTAGTTAGTATTAGTTAGTTAGTTAGTTAGTTAGTTAGTTAGTTAGTTGTTAGTTAGTTAGTTAGTTAGTTAGTTAGTTAGTTTAGTTAGTTAGTTAGTTAGTTAGTGATGGTAGTAGTTAGTTAGTTAGTTAGTTATTAGTTAGTTAGTTAGTTAGTTAGTAGTTAGTTAGTTAGTTAGTCGTTAGTTAGTTAGTTAGTTAGTTAGATTAGTTAGTAGTTAGTTAGTTAGTTAGTTTAGTGTAGTTAGTTAGTAGTTAGTTATTAGTTAGTTAGTTAGTTAGTTAGTTAGTTAGTTAGTTAGTTAGTAGTCGTTAGTTAGTTAGTTAGTTAGTTAGTAGGTTAGTTAGTTAGTAGTTAGTTAGTTAGTTAGTAGTTAGTTAGTAGTTAGTTAGTTAGTTAGTAGTTAGTGTTAGTTAGTTAGTTAGTTAGTTAGTTAGTTAGTTAGTTAGTTAGTTAGTTAGTTAGTTAGTTAGTTAGTTAGTTAGTTAGTTAGTAGTTAGTTAGTTAGTTAGTTAGAGTAGTTAGTTAGTTAGTTAGTTAGTTAGTTAGTTAGTTAGTAGTTAGTTAGTTAGTAGTTAGTTAGTTAGTTAGTTAGTTAGTAGTTAGTAGTTAGTTAGTTAGTTAGTTAGTTAGTTGTAGTTAGTTGTTAGTTTGTTAGTTAGTTAGTTAGTTAGTTAGTTAGTTAGTTAGTAGTTAGTTAGTTAGTTAGTAGTTAGTTGTAGTTGTTAGTTTGTTAGTTGTTAGTTAGTAGTTAGTTAGTTAGTTAGTAGTTAGTTAGTTAGTTAGTTAGTTAGTTAGTTAGTTAGTTAGTTAGTTAGTTAGTTAGTTGTTAGTTAGTTAGTTAGTTAGTTAGTTAGTAGTTAGTAGTTAGTTAGTAGTAGTTAGTTAGTTAGTTAGTTAGTTAGTTAGTTAGTTAGTTAGTTAGTTAGTTAGTTAGTAGTTAGTTAGTAGTTAGTTAGTTAGTAGTTAGTTAGTTAGTTAGTAGTTAGTTAGTTAGTTAGTAGTTAGTTAGTTAGTAGTTAGGAGTTAGTAGTTAGTTAGTTAGTTAGTTAGTTAGTTAGTTAGTTAGTAGTTAGTTAGTTAGTTAGTTAGTTAGTTAGTTAGTTAGTTAGTTAGTTAGTTAGTAGTTAGTTAGTTAGTAGTTAGTTAGTAGTTAGTTAGTTAGTTAGTTAGTTAGTTAGTTAGTTAGTTTAGTAGTTAGTTAGTTAGTTAGTAGTTAGTAGTTAGTAGTTAGTTAGTAGTTAGTTAGTTAGTTAGTTAGTTAGTTAGTTAGTTAGTTAGTTAGTTAGTTAGTTAGTTAGTTAGTTAGTTAGTTAGTTAGTAGTAGTTAGTTTAGTTAGTTAGTTAGTTAGTTAGTAGTTAGTTAGTAGTTAGTTAGTAGTTA
>NW_023998152.1:0-10847 GCF_015586225.1 Lucilia sericata | reverse complement strand
CAATAATTCTACCGATCTATCAAATTGCCAATTTGTAAAAATACATTATGCACAATTATACACCAAAAAAGGCAACTGTAATGCTTTAAAAATGATGCATAAACTATTGCCCTAGCATGAAATGTCAAAGTTATTTGCAACCATATCGGCCTCAAATTACCGCGTTTTTAAACCATGTACCAATAATTCTACCGATCCTTCAAATGACCAATTTTTTAGACGAACAATTGTGCCACAAATGATATACACCAAAATTAAAGTGCACAATCATAATGCTTTAAAATGATGCATAAATGACTGTCATAGCATGAAACTGTCAAAGTTATTCACAACCATATCGGAACCTCAAATTACCGCGTTTTTAAACCTGGGAAAAAATTCTACCGATTTATCCAATTGGCCATTTTCTAAAAATACATTATTGCAATAAATTATATACCAAAACAAATGGCAATTTTATGCGTTAAAATGGTGCATAAACGACTGTCCTAGCACGAAAACTGCCAAAGTTAATTGCAACCATCTCGGAACCTCAGATTACCTGCTTTTATTAAACATAGAACAATAATTCTACCGATCTATCAAATTCGACCAATTAGTAAAAACACACATTATGCTACAAATTATATACCATATTAAAGTGCAATCATAATGCTTTAAAATGATGCATAAATGACTGTCATAGCATGAAAACTGTCAATGTTATTTGCAACCATATCGAACCTCAAATACCGCCTTTTTAAAGCTGTGAAAATAATTCTACCGATCTATCCAATGGCCATTTCTAAAATATATTATGCAATAATTATATACCAAACAAATGGCAACTATATGCAATAAAAAGATATATAAACGACTGTTTAACATGAAACTATAAAGTTATTTGCAACCATATCGGAGCCTTGAATTACCGCATTTTTGAAACCTGTACCAATAAATATACCGATCGCTATCCAATTTTGTAAAAATTTCATTATGCCACAAATTATACACCAAAATAAAGTGCAACTGTAATGCTTTAAAAATGATGCATAACTATTGCCCTAAGCATGAAACTGTCAAAGTTATTTGCAACCATATCCGGAACCTCAAATTACCGCGTTTTTAACATAGAACAATAATTCTACCGATCCTTCAAATTGACCATTTTTAGACGAACACATTGTGCCCAAATGATATACCAAATTAAAGTGCAATCATAAGGCTTTAAAATGATGCATAAATGACTGTCATAGCATGAAAACTGTCAAAGTTATTCACAACCATATCGGAACCTCAAATTACCGCCTTTTAAAACCTGGGAAAATAATTCTACCGATCTATCCAATTGGCCATTTTCTAAAAATACATTATGCAATAAATTATATACCAAAACAAATGGCAATTTAATGCTTAAAAATGGTGCATAAACGACTGCCTAGCACGAAAACTGCCAAAGTTAATTGCAACCATATCGGAACCTCAGATTACTGCGTTTATTAAACATAGAACAATAATTCTACCGATCTATCAAATTGACCAATTGTAAAAATACACATTATGCTACAAATGATATACCATATTAAAGTGCAATCATAATGCTTTAAAATGATGCATAAATGACTGTCATAGCGTGAAAACTGTCAATGTTATTTGCAAGCCATATCGGAACCATCAAACTACCGCGTTTTTAAAAGCTGTGAAAATAATTCTACCGATCTATCCAATTGGCCATTTTCCAAAAATACATTATGGAATAAGTTATATACCAAAAGCAAATGGCAACTAAATGAATAAAAGATATATAAAACGACTGTTATAACATGAAAACTATAAAAGTTATTTGCAACCATATCGGAGGCCTTAAATTACCGCATTTTTGAACCTGTACCAATAAATATACCGATCTATCCAACTTTGTGTAAAATTCATTATGCCACAAATTATACACCAAAATAAAGTGCAACTGTAATGCTTTAAAATGATGCATAAACTATGCCCTAGCATGAAACTGTCAAAGTTATTTGCACAACCATTCGGAACCTCAAATTACCGCGTTTTTAAACCATAGAAAATAATTCTCCGATCTCAAATGACCATTTAGACTACACATTATGCCACAAATTATACCAATTAAAGGCACTCATATCTCTAAACTGATGCAAAATGACTGTCATGCAATGAAAACTTCAATATTCACAAAGCATATGGACCTCAATTACCGCTTTTTAACCTGGGCATAATTATATCGACTATCTATGCACTTCTAAAACTTATGCAATAGATTATATCAAACAATATGAACAATTATATTACCCTGCTTTATTAACATATAACAATAAAGTTATGCACCTATCTCCTCAATTACCGCATTTATTACAAACAAATAACATTACCGAC
Source organism: Lucilia sericata (assembly GCF_015586225.1). NCBI lineage: Eukaryota > Metazoa > Arthropoda > Insecta > Diptera > Calliphoridae > Lucilia > Lucilia sericata. Next base: position 8,468 of record NW_023998152.1, on the reverse strand, counting down.
TATCAATTGAAAAATATGCCACATATAACATGCAAGTCATAATGCTTTAAAATGATGCATAATGACTGTCATAGCTGAAAACTGTCAATGTTATTTGCAGCCATATCGGAAGACCTCAAACTACCGCGTTTTAAAGCTGTGAAAATAATTCTACCGATCTATCCAATTGGCCATTTTCCAAAAATACATTATGGAATAAGTTATATACCAAAGCAAATGGCAACTATAATGCAATAAAAAGATATATAAACGACTGTTATAACATGAAAACTATAAAAAGTTATTTGCAACCATATCGGAGCCTTAAATTACCGCATTTTTGAACCTGTACCAATAAATATACCGATCTATCCAATTTTGTAAAAATTTCATTATGCCACAAATTATACACCAAAATAAAGTGCAACTGTAATGCTTTAAAATGATGCATAAACTATTGCCCTAGCATGAAAACTGTCAAAGTTATTTGCAACCATATCGGAACCTCAAATTACCGCGTTTTAAACATAGAACAATAATTCTACCGATCCTTCAAATTGACCATTTTTTAGACGAACACATTGTGCCACAAATGATATACCAAATTAAAGTGCAATCATAATGCTTTAAAATGATGCATAAATGACTGTCATAGCATGAAAACTGTCAAAGTTATTCACAACCATATCGGAACCTCAAATTACCGCCTTTTTAAACCTGGGAAAATAATTCTACCGATCTATCCAATTGGCCATTTTCTAAAAATACATTATGCAATAAATTATATACCAAAACAAATGGCAATTTTAATGCTTTAAAATGGTGCATAAACGACTGTCCTAGCACGAAAACTGCCAAAGTTAATTGCAACCATATCGGAACCTCAGATTACTGCGTTTATTAAACATAGAACAATAATTCTACCGATCTATCAAATTGACCAATTTTAAAAATACACATTATGCTACAAATGATATACGATATTAAGTGCAATCATAATGCTTTAAAATGATGCATAAATGACTGTCATAGCGTGAAAACTGTCAATGTTATTTGCAGCCATATCGGAACCTCAAACTACCGCGTTTTTAAAGCTGTGAAAATAATTCTACCGATCTATCCAATTGGCCATTTTCCAAAAATACATTATGGAATAAGTTATATACCAAAGCAAATGGCAACTATAATGCAATAAAAAGATATATAAACGACTGTTATAACATGAAAACTATAAAAGGTATTTGCAACCATATCGGAGCCTTAAATTACCGCATTTTTGAACCTGTACCAATAAATATACCGATCTATCCAATTTTTGTAAAAATTCATTATGCCACAAATTATACACCAAAATAAAGTGCAACTGTAATGCTTTAAAATGATGCGTAAACTAATGCCCTAGCATGAAAACTGTCAAAGTTATTTGCAACCATATCGGAACCTCAAATTACCGCGTTTTTAAACATAGAACAATAATTCTACCGATCCATCAAATTGACCATTTTTTAGACGAACACATTATGCCACAAATGATATACCAAATTAAAGTGCAATCATAATGCTCTAAACTGATGCATAAATGACTGTCATAGCATGAAAACTGTCAAAGTAATTCACAACCATATCGGAACCTCAAATTACCGCCTTTTTAAACCTGGGAAAATAATTCTATCGATCTATCCAATTGGCCATCTTCTAAAAATACATTATGCAATAGATTGTATACCAAAACAAATGGCAACTAAAATGCAATAAAAAGATGTATAAACGACTGTTATAACATGAAAACTATAAAAGTTATTTGCAACCATATCGGGGCCTTAAATTACCGCATTTTTAAACCTGTACCAATAAATATACCGATCTATCCAATTTTTGTAAAAATTCATTATGCCACAAATTATACACAAAAACAAAGTGCAACTGTAATGCTTTAAAATGATGCATAAATGACTGTCATAGCATGAAAACTGTCAAAGTTATTCACAACCATATCGGAACCTCAAATTACCGCGTTTTTAAACCTGGGAAAATAATTCTACCGATTTATCCAATTGGCCGTTTTCCAAAAATACATTATGCAATAAATTATATACCAAAGCAAATGGCAATTTTAATGCTTTAAAATGGTGCATAAACGACTGTCCTAGCACGAAAACTGCCAAAGTTAATTGCAGCCATATCGGAACCTCAGATTACCGCGTTTATTAAACATAGAACAATAATTCTACCGATCTATCAAATTCACCAATTAGTAAAAACACACATTATGCTACAAATTATATACCATATTAAAGTGCAATCATAATGCTTTAAAATGAAGCATAAATGACTGTCATAGCATGAAAACTGTCAATGTTATTTGCAACCATATCGGAACCTCAAATTACCGCCTTTTTAAAGCTGTGAAAATAATTCTACCGATCTATCCAATTGGCCATTTTCTAAAAATATATTATGCAATAAATTATATACCAAAACAAATGGCAACTATAATGCAATAAAAAGATATATAAACGACTGTTATAACATGAAAACTATAAAAGTTATTTGCAACCATATCGGAGCCTTGAATTACCGCATTTTTAAACCTGTACCAATAAATATACCGATCTATCCAACTTTTGTAAAAATTCATTATGCCACAAATTATACACCAAAATAAAGTGCAACTGTAATGCTTTAAAATGATGCATAAACTATTGCCCTAGCATGAAAACTGTCAAAGTTATTTGCAACCATATCGGAACCTCAATTACCGCGTTTTTAAACATAGAACAATAATTCTACCGATCCTTCAAATTGACCATTTTTTAGACGAACACATTGTGCCACAAATGATATACCAAATTAAAGTGCAATCATAATGCTTTAAAATGATGCATAAATGACTGTCATAGCATGAAAACTGTCAAAGTTATTCACAACCATATCGGAACCTCAAATTACCGCCTTTTTAAACCTGGGAAAATAATTCTACCGATCTATCCAATTGGCCATTTTCTAAAAATACATTATGCAATAAATTATATACCAAAACAAATGGCAATTTTAATGCTTTAAAATGGTGCATAAACGACTGTCCTAGCACGAAAACTGCCAAAGTTAATTGCAACCATATCGGAACCTCAGATTACTGCGTTTATTAAACATAGAACAATAATTCTACCGATCTATCAAATTGACCAATTTGTAAAAATACACATTATGCTACAAATGATATATACCCTATTTAAGTGCAATCATAATGCTTTAAAATGAATGCATAAATGACATGTCATAGCATGAAAACTGTCAATGTTATTTGCAGCCATATCGGAACTCAAACTACCGCGTTTTTAAAGCTGTGGAAAACAATTCTACCGACTATCCAATATGGCCATTTTCCAAAAATACAATATGGAATAAGTTATATACCAAAGGCAAATGGAACTATAATGCAATAAAAAGAATATAAACGGAATGTTATAACATGAAAACTATAAGTTATTTGAAACATAGCGGAGCCTTAAATTACCGCATTTTTGAACCTGTACCAATAAATATCCGATCTATCCAATTTTTGTAAATTTCATATTCCACAAATTTTACCAAAATAAAGTGCAACTGTAATGCTTTAAAATGATTGCATAAACTATTGCCCTAGCATGAAAACGTAAAAGTTATTCACAACCCATATCGGAACCTCAAATTACCGCCTTTTAACCCTGGGAAATAATTCTACCGATCTATCCAATTGGCCATTTTCTAAAAATACATTATGCAATAAATTATATACCAACAATGGCAAATTTTAATGCTTTAACATGGTGCATAAACGACTGTCCTAGCACGAAAACTGCCAAAGTTAATGGCAACCATATCGGAACCTCAGATGACTGCGTTTATTAAACATAGAACAATAATTCTACGATCTATCAAATTGACCAATTTTTAAAAATACACATTATGCTACAAATGATATACCGATATTAAAGTGCAATCATAATGCTTTAAAATGATGCATAAATGACTGTCATAGCGTGAAAACTGTCAATGTTATTTGCAGCCATATCGGAACCTCAAACTACCGCGTTTTTAAAGCTGTGAAAATAATTCTACCGATCTATCCAATTGGCCATTTTCCAAAAATACATTATGGAATAAGTTATATACCAAAGCAAATGGCAACTATAATGCAATAAAAAGATATATAAACGACTGTTATAACATGAAAACTATAAAAGTTATTTGCAACCATATCGGAGCCTTAAATTACCGCATTTTTGAACCTGTACCAATAAATATACCGATCTATCCAATTTTGTAAAAATTCATTATGCCACAAATTATACACCAAAATAAAGTGCAACTGTAATGCTTTAAAATGATGCATAAACTAATTGCCCTAGCATGAAAACTGTCAAAGTTATTTGCAACCATATCGGAACCTCAAATTACCGCGTTTTTAAACATAGAACAATAATTCTACCGATCCTTCAAATTGACCATTTTTAGACGAACACATTGTGCCACAAATGATATACCAAATTAAAGTGCAATCATAATGCTTTAAATGATGCATAAATGACTGTCATAGCATGAAAACTGTCAAGTTATTCACAACCATATCGGAACCTCAATTACCGCCTTTTTAAACCTGGGAAAATAATTCTACCGATCTATCCAATTGGCCATTTTCTAAAAATACATTATGCAATAAATTATATACCAAAACAAATGGCAATTTTAATGCTTTAAAATGGTGCATAAACGACTGTCCTAGCACGAAAACTGCCAAAGTTAATTGCAACCATATCGGAACCTCAGATTACCGCGTTTATTAAACATAGAACAATAATTCTACCGATCTATCAAATTGACCAATTTGTAAAAATACACATTATGCTACAAATGATATACCATATTAAAGTGCAATCATAATGCTTTAAAATGATGCATAAATGACTGTCATAGCGTGAAAACTGTCAATGTTAATTTGCAGCCATATCGGAACCTCAAACTACCGCGTTTTAAAGCTGTGAAACTAATTCTAACCGATCTATCCAATTGGCCATTTTCCAAAAATACATTATGGAATAAGTTATATACCAAAACAATGTCAACTAAAATGCAATAAAAGATGTATAAACGACTGTTATAACATGAAAACTATAAAAGTTATTTGCAACCATATCGGGCCTTAAATTACCGCATTTTTAAACCTGTACCAATAAATATACCGATCTATCAATCATTTTGTAAAAATTCATTATGCCACAAATTATACACAAAAACAAAGTGCAACTGTAATGCTTTAAAATGATGCATAAATGACTGTCATAGCATGAAACTGTCAAAAGTTATTCACAACCATATCGGAACCTCAAATTACCGCGTTTTTAAACCTGGAAAATAATTCTACCGATTTATCCAATTGGCCGTTTTCCAAAAATACATTATGCAATAAATTATATACCAAACAAATGGCAATTTTAATGCTTTAAAATGGTGCATAAACGACTGTCCTAGCACGAAAACTGCCAAAGTTAATTGCAACCATATCGGAACCTCAGATTACTGCGTTTATTAAACATAGAACAATAATTCTACCGATCTATCAAATTGACCAATTAGTAAAAATACACATTATGCTACAAATGATATACCATATTAAAGTGCAATCATAATGCTTTAAAATGATGCATAAATGACTGTCATAGCGTGAAAACTGTCAATGTTATTTGCAGCCATATCGGAACCTCAAACTACCGCGTTTTTAAAGCTGTGAAAATAATTCTACCGATCTATCCAATTGGCCATTTTCCTAAAAATACATTATGGAATAAGTTATATACCAAAGCAAATGGCAACTATAATGCAATAAAAAGATATATAAACGACTGTTATAACATGAAAACTATAAAAGTTATTTGCAACCATATCGGAGCCTTAAATTACCGCATTTTTGAACCTGTACCAATAAATATACCGATCTATCCAATTTTGTAAAATTCATTATGCCACAAATTATACACCAAATAAAGTGCAACTGTAATGCTTTAAAATGATGCATAAACTATTGCCCTAGCATGAAAACTGTCAAAGTTATTTGCAACCATATCGGAACCTCAAATTACCGCGTTTTTAAACATAGAACAATAATTCTACCGATCCTCAAATTGACCATTTTTTAGACGAACACATTGATGCCACAAATGATATACCAAATTAAAGTGCAATCATAATGCTTAAACTGATGCATAAATGACTGTCATAGCATGAAAACTGTCAAAGTTATTCACAACCATATCGGAACCTCAAATTACAGCCTTTTTAAACCTGGGAAAATAATTCTATCCGATCTATCCAATTGGCCATTTTCTAAAAATACATTATGCAATAATGATATACCAAAACAAATGGCAATTTTAATGCTTTAAAATGTGCATAAACGACTGTCCCTAGCACGAAAACTGCCAAAGTTAATTGCAACCATATCGGAACCTCAGATTACTGCTTTTATTAAACATAGAACAATAATTCTACCGATCTATCAAATTGACCAATTTGTAAAAATACACATTATGCTACAAATGATATACCATATTAAAGTGCAATCATAATGCTTTAAAATGATGCATAAATGACTGTAATAGCGTGAAAACTGTCAATGTTATTTGCAGCCATATCGGAACCTCAAACTACCGCGTTTTAAAGCTGTGAAAATAATTCTACCGATCTATCCAATTGGCCATTTTCCAAAAATACATTATGGAATAAGTTATATACCAAAACAAATGGCAACTATAATGCAATAAAAGATGATATAAACGACTGTTATAACATGAAAACTATAAAAGTTATTTGCAACCATATCGGGGCCTTAAATTACCGCATTTTTAAACCTGTACCAATAAATATACCGATCTATCCAATTTTTGTAAAAATTTCATTATGCCACAAATTATACACAAAACAAAGTGCAACTGTAATGCTTTAAAATGATGCATAAATGACTGTCATAGCATGAAAACTGTCAAAGTTATTCACAACCATATCGGAACCTCAAATTACCGCGTTTTTAAACCTGGGAAAATAATTCTACCGATTATCCAATTGGCCGTTTTCCAAAATACATTATGCAATAAATTATATACCAAAGCAAATGGCAATTTTAATGCTTTAAAATGGTGCATAAACGACTGTCCTAGCACGAAAACTGCCAAAGTTAATTGCAGCCATATCGGAACCTCAGATTACCGCGTTTATTAAACATAGAACAATAATTTCTACCGATCTATCAAATTGCACCAATTAGTAAAAAACACATTATGCTACAAATTATATACCATATTAACGTGCAATCATAATGCTTTAAAATGAAGCATAAATGACCTGTCATAGCATGAAAACTGTCAATGTTATTTGCAACCATATCGGAACCTCAAATTACCGCCTTTTTTAAAGCTGTGAAAATTAATTCTACCGATCTATCCAATTGGCCATTTTCTAAAAATATATTATGCAATAAATTATATACCAAAACAAATGCAACTATAATGCAATAAAAAGATGCATAAACGACTGTTATAACATGAAAACTATAAAAGTTATTCACCATATCGGAGCCTTAATTACCGCATTTTTAAACCTGTACCAAAATATACCGATCTATCCAACTTTTGTAAAAATTCATTATGCCAAAATTATACACCAAAATAAAGTGCAACTGTAATGCTTTAAAATGATGCATAAACTATGCCCTAGCATGAAAACTGTCAAAGTTATTGCAACCATATCGGAACCTCAAATTACCGCGTTTTTAAACATAGAACAATAATTCTACCGATCCATCAAATTGACCATTTTTAGACGACACATTATGCCACAAATGATATACCAAATTAAAGTGCAATCATAATGCTTTAAAATGATGCATAAATGACTGTCATAGCATGAAAACTGTCAAAGTATTCACAACCATATCGGAACCTCAAATTACCGCCTTTTTAAACCTGGGAAAATAATTCTACGATCTATCCAATTGGCCATTTCTAAAAATACATTATGCAATAATTTATACCAAAACAAATGGCAACTAAATGCAATAAAAGATGTATAAACGACTGTTATAACATGAAAACTATAAAAGTTATTTGCAACCATATCGGGCCTTAATTACCGCATTTTTAAACCTGTACCAATAAATATACCGATCTATCCAACTTTTGTAAAAATTCATTATGCCACAAATTATACACCAAAATAAAGTGCAACTGTAATGCTTTAAAATGATGCATAAACTATTGCCCTAGCATGAAAACTGTCAAAGTTATTTGCAACCATATCGGAACCTCAAATTACCGCGTTTTTAAACATAGAACAATAATTCTACCGATCCTTCAAATTGACCATTTTTTAGACGAACACATTGTGCCAAAGATATACCAAATTAAAGTGCAATCATAATGCTTTAAAATGATGCATAAATGACTGTCATCAAAAAC
>NW_023998151.1:0-10482 GCF_015586225.1 Lucilia sericata | reverse complement strand
TGCGGTAATTTAAGCCCCGGTATGGTTGCAAATAACTTTTATAGTTTCATGTTATAACAGTCCACAGTGGGGCAGAATGGAAATTTTTTGGAAATAAATCTGGCATTTCTAAACGGCTGATCCGATCGGGATAAAATTTGGCGTGAGCGTAGCCAAGGAGTATTCGAGTTTAAGTTTTGAAGATGAACCCTGCAGATGCCCCAGGGACGGCGCTGTGGCGGCTCAAAGTAGGGTACCTACGAGTAAAATTTTTAAACTCGTGCCATTTTTTTGTTTTTCACCCAAATACAAAGATTTTTATATTTTGTGAAAGCGCTCGACGAGATCTTGAAAAAACATGCTTGGACATACTACTTATCTCTTATAATATCCGAGTTATAGGCATTTAAAAATTTAGTGATACAAAATTTACCATACCTTGGTCCGCCTTTTTTTGAATACCGGGCGTAATTTTGGACCAAATGGATTTTTTCTTGTTAGTTAGACAACAAAATTTCCAATAATATACAAAAAATTTCAGATCAATATGTTTACAGATCCAAAAATATACGTTTTTTAATTTAAAAATTCAAAAAATTTTAGATTTTTGGTTGTTTTTTTGCCAAAAATGTGTCTTAACTCTTTTATTAATAAAAAAAATTTTTATTAAGAACATATAACAATTTTATAGTTTTCTAAAAGGTATCTTTACGCAGAACGCTTTGGCGTAAAAAACTTGTCCTATTTTTTGAAAATGTTGCCACTGCGTCCTTCCGAATATGACCTTTTTTATCAAAACTTCAACTTTGGGCGACATGTTCTAAAATCCCAAAGCTGGGATCAGAAAACTGAAAGCAGTTTTGGAAACCTCAATATGTTTTCTATTTACTCCAAAAGTATTTTCCCAGCCCTGAAAGAAATGTGGACCCTATGGGCAAAAAAGTAAAAAATCCCATTTTTGGGATTTTCATTCCTATTTTTGGGAATTGCGGGATGCCCTTTGACCTTTTCAATTTTTTTTTGCATATTCTTATTTGAAATGACAAATTTAACAAGCGTTGAAAATTTCATTGAGTTTTGTTCATAAATAAAGATTTTGTCATATATTACATATTTGTTTAATTTCTAAAACTATGATTTATATCAAAATTTTAATAGGATCGCAGATAGCTACAACAATTTAGTCCATATTTATCCCTTAATATTTTTTAGTTAGATATGGAAATTCTCGACCCTTTACAAAAAATTTCAAGCCAATATCTCAATTACATTCAAAAATATGTTCATTTAAACCTGTGTCCTTTAATTTCATCTTTTTCATATTTTAGTATTAAGTATGACAGAACATACATTTGGTGTTGAATAAAATATTTGGACAATTTTTAAAAATTATTTAGTTAATTATTTTATTATAATATTGTATATAAAATAAAAAAATTATAATTTTATTATGATTCCACGCACAACAACACCTAAATCAACCCCACACAAACCACCCTTTCCCGCCCCACCGAAATATAAAACACAATTTAATACAATATCATCAGTTAGTATAATAGCTTTTTTTATGATGAACTGTTTATCTTAAACATACTACAATTAATTCTTACATCCTACTTATATAGTTAATTCCTAACACTACTTATTTTCTATAAAATAATCTGTCATATCGGTATACATATCCAGAAGGTAGTATAAGTCCTTTAAATCTTCCTTGTTTTGAGATGATAGAGTTTCCTAAACAAATCCATCTTTTCGCATAGTTGAAGAAACAGGATCAGAAGATAGAAGTAAACTATTAAAAATATCTTCATTCTGTGATTGCCTGGAGCATTTTCTTGAGCTGGAAGTTGAACATGCTTAAAATCTCGCTTCCTCGCTTCCTCGCTTCCTGGGCTTTTCTGTTAACTCTCCAAGTGGAAGAATATATCGATTCAATTATTATTTGACCCATGACACAATACTTGGTGTACTGTTGGTGTTAGTTCCCTCCATGGATACAGAGATACAAGTAATTTAGAAATTTCAGATGTGTATTCCCCAAATCGATTTTCATTAATTTTATGTTTACTATTCAGTGCCATTAAAATAGTTTTAACTCTTCGAAGCAACTCCTTGTCGATTCCAGTTATTTTTGAAGTAATTTCAAAATCACGAAAAAACCTTCTCGACGTATTACCGTCATTTGTACTACCGCAACTTGAAAGTGGTTTGTCGATGTTTAATCCCATCTGAACTTTAAATTCTTCTTGGATTCTGCTTTTTTCCGCAGCTCTCAGTTCTTTCAATTCTTCATTATTTTTTGTTGATTTAGTAGGATAGTTTGTTTTTTTTTCCTGGATCGCCTTGTATGATGGTAAATATTGTGTCCTTTTTCATGCAGAGCTTTCCTTAATATTTGGTACTTATTTCGACTGAGACCCAGTTCCAACATAAGCGCTATTGCTTCCTCTTCAGTAAAATTTGATTATGATGTTGGAGTTGGTATACTTTCCACAATTCGCTTAAGTCGTTTGTGAGTGATGCATTAGGAAGAATAGTTGCAAATATGTCCGACATCCATAGGTTGGTTTTCCTTTTTCAGCATTTCGTAAATGTAATGCAGCAATATCTCTCACTTGAGATTCAAAAAAGTTTTTGTGTGACCCTCTTTTTTTTTTTGACCTTGAACATAAGTCTTCGTATGACTTGCAAGGCGCTCCTGTTGATGTGTTGTAAGTTGAGATTTCCGTAGTAGTTCCATCCAACTACAAAATTTTAATCGAAATTCTCTTGATTTCCATCCACAGACTTACTTTTTACATCAAAAAGTTTCAATTTTTGATATGCCTGTTTTGTTCTACTTTTCTACTATATGTAGTTTTTATATAATTTGAAATGTCTTCAATTCTTTCTGGCCCTTTTGAAGATATACTCCATAAAACGGAACACAACTCTTCGTACTTTAATGTAATCTTCATTGTAGATTTATTAAATATGGGTACTTAAAATCTGAGAAGTTTACTTATATACCATTCTTGTCATTTCCGATACAGATATTCCAAAGTAAAAAATTACGAATTGTCTACCTATTAACATTTAGGACTATATATTACTATAACCTGTAATTCAGTCATTGATATTTCTTATTAGTGAATGAATCGAAATTATCATTACCTGTATATTTTTACCATTACATGATCATAAACGAAACAGAACGAAATGATCTGTCGAAAAAATTTAGGTAAAAAATAGTTATAAATTTTGAAAATTTAAGCATATAGGACCTTTCAATTATAAGGATAAGCAAACAAATAGAAAATAGGTAAATATAAGATTTAAATATGTGCTGTCATACTTAATACTAAAATATGAAAAAGATGAAATTAAAGGACAACAGGTTTTAAATGAACATATTTTGAATGTAATTGAGATATTGGCTTGAAATTTTTTGTAAAGGGTCGAGAATTTCACATATCTAATCTAAAAATGATATTAAGGGATAAATATGGAACTATAATTGTTTGTAGCTATCTGCGATCCTATTAAAATTTGATATAAATCATAGTTTAGAAATTAAACAATATGTAATATATGACAAAAATCTTTATTATGAACAAAACTCAATAAAATTTTCAACGCTTTTTAAATTTGTCATTTCAAATAAGAATATGCAAAAAAAAAAGTGAAAAGGTCAAAGGGCATCCCGCAATTCCCAAAAATAGGAATGAAAATCCCAAAAAATGGGATTTTTACTTTTTTTGCCCATAGGGTCCACATTTCTTTCAGGGCTGGGAAAATACTTTTGGAGTAAATAGAAAACAATTGAGGTTTCCAAAACTGCTTTTCAGTTTTCTGATCCCAGCTTTGGGATTTTAGACATGTCGCCCAAAGTTGAAGTTTTGATAAAAAATAGGTCATATTCGGAAGGACGCAGTGGCAACATTTTCAAAAAATAGGACAAGTTTTTTACGCCAAAGCGTTCGCGTAAAGATACCTTTTAGAAAACTATAAAATTGTTATATGTTCTTAATAAAATTTTATTTTATTTAATAAAAGAGTTAAGACACATTTTTTGGTAAAAAAACGGCAAAAATCTAAAATTTTTTGAATTTTTAAATTAAAAAACGTATATTTTTGGATTCTGTAAACAATATTGATCTGAAATTTTTTGTATATTATTGGAAATTTTGTTTGTCTAACTAACAAGAAAAATTGAGTCCATTTGGTCCAAAATTACGCCCGGTATTCTAAAAAAGGCGGACCAAGGTATGGTAAATTTTGTATCACTAAATTTTTAAATGCCTATAACTCGGATATTATAAGAGATAAGTAGTATGTCCAAGCAAGTTTTTTTCAAGATCTCGTCGATGCGCTTTCACAAAGTATAAAAATCTTTGTATTTGGGTGAAAAACAAAAAATGGCACGAGTTAAAAATTTTACATGTCGTAAGGTTACCCTACTTTGAGCCGCCACAGCGCCCGTCCCTGGGGCATCTGCAGGGTTCATCTTCAAAACTTAAACTCGAATACTCCTTGGCTACGCTCACGCTAAATTTTTATCCCGATCGGATCAGCCGTTTAGAAATGCCAGATTTATTTCCAAAAAATTTCCATTCTGCCCCACTGTGCAGTCGTTTATACATCTTTTATTGCATTTTAGTTTGCCATTTGTTTTGGTATATAATTTATTGCATAATGTATTTTTAGAAGATGGCCAATTGGATAGATCGATAGAATTATTTTTCCCCAGGTTAAAAGGCGGTAATTTGAGGTTCGATATGGTTGTGAATTACTTTGACAGTTTTCATGCTATGACAGTAATTTATGCATCAGTTTAGAGCATTATGATTGCACTTTAATTTGGTATATCATTTGTGGCATAATGTGTTCGTCTAAAAAATGGTCAATTTGATGGATCGGTAGAATTATTGTTCTATGTTTAAAAACGCGGTAATTTGAGGTTCCGATATGGTTGCAAATAACTTTGACAGTTTTCATGCTAGGGCATTAGTTTACGCATCATTTTAAAGCATTACAGTTGCACTTTATTTTGGGTGTATAATTTGTGGCATAATGAATTTTTACAAAAATTGGATAGATCGGTATATTTATTGGTACAAGTTCAAAATGCGGTAATTTAAGGCTCCGATATGGTTGCAAATAACTTTTATAGTTTTCATGTTATAACAGTCGTTTATATATCTTTTTATTGGATTATAGTTGCCATTTGCTTTGGTATATAATTTATTCCATAATATATTTTTGGAAAATTGCCAATTGGATAGATCGTAGAATTATTTTCACAGCTTTAAAAACGCGGTAGTTTGAGGTTCCGATATGGCTGCAAATACATTGACAGTTTTCACGCTATGACAGTCATTTATGCATCATTTTAAAGCATTATGATTGCACTTGTATCATTTGTAGCATAATGTGTGTTTTTACAAATGGTCAATTTGATAGATCGGTAGAATTATTGTTCTATGTTTAATAAATGCAGTAATCTGAGGTTCCGATATGGTTGCAATTAACTTTGGCAGTTTTCGTGCTAGGACAGTCGTTTATGCACCATTTTAAAGCATTAAAATTGCCATGGTATATAATATGGAATATAATTTGTAGCATAATGTGTGTTTTACAAATTGGTCAATTTGATAGATCGGTAGAATTATTGTTCTATGTTTAATAAAAGCCAGTAATTGAGGTTCCGATATGGTTGGCAATTAACTTTGGCAGTTTCGTGCTAGGACAGTCGTTTATGCACCATTTTAAAGCATTAAACTTGCCATTTGTTTTGGTATATAATTTATTGCATAATGTATTGTAAGAAAATGGCCAATTGGATAGATCGGTTAGGAATTATTTTCCCAGGTTTAAAAAGGCGGTAATTTGAGGTTCCGATATGGTTTGAGAATAACTTTGACAGTTTTCATGCTATGGACCGTCATTTATGCATCAGTTTAGAGCATTATGATTGCACTTTAATTGGTATATCATTGTGGCATAATGTGTTCGTCTCTAAAAAATGGTCAATTTGATGGATCGGTAGAATTATTGATCTATGTTTAAAAACGCGGTAATTGAGGTTCCGATATGGTTGCAAATAACTTTTGACAGTTTTCATGCAGGGCATTAGTTTTACGCATCATTTTAAAGCATTACAGTTGGCACTTTATTTTGGTGTATAATTTGTGGCATAATGAATTTTTACAAAAATTGGATAGATCGGTATATTTATTGGTACAGGTTCAAAAATGCGGTAATTTAAGGTCTCCGATATGGTGCAAATAACTTTTTATAGTTTTCATGCCTATAACAGTCGTTATACATCTTTTTATTGCATTTTTAGTTGCCATTTGTTTTGGTATATAATTTATTTGCATAATGTATTTTAGAAGATGGCCAATTGGATAGATCGATAGAATATTTTCCCAGGTTTAAACAGGCGGTAATTTGAGGTTCCGATATGGTTGTGAATTACTTTGACAGTTTTCATGCTATGACAGTCATTTATGCATCAGTTTAGAGCATTATGATTGCACTTTAATTTGGTATATCATTTGGGATAATGTGTTCGCCTAAAAAATGGTCAATTTGATGGATCGGTAGAATTATTGTTCTATGTTTAAAAACGCGGTAATTTGAGGTTCCGATATGGTTGCAAATAACTTTGACAGTTTCATGCTAGGGCATTAGTTTACGCATCATTTTAAAGCATTACAGTTGCACTTTATTTTGGTGTATAATTTGTGGCATAATGAATTTTTACAAAAATTGGATAGATCGGTATATTATTGGTACAAGTTCAAAGATGCGGTAATTTAAGGCTCCGATATGGTTGCAAATAACTTTTATAGTTTCATGTTATAAACAGTCGTTTATATATCTTTTTATGCATTATAGTTGCCATTTGCTTTGGTATATAATTTATTTCCATAATATATTTTTGGAAATTGCCAATTGGATAGATCTGTAGAATATTTTCAAGCTTTAAAACGCGGGTAGTTTGAGGTTCCGATATGGCTGCAAATAACATTGACAGTTTTCACGCTATGACAGTCATTTATGCATCATTTTAAAGCATTATGATTGCACTTGTATCATTTGTAGCATAATGTGTGTTTTTACAAATTGGTCAATTTGATAGATCGGTAGAATTATTGTTCTATGTTTAATAACGCAGTAATCTGAGGTTCCGATATGGTTGCAATTAACTTTGGCAGTTTTCGTGCTAGGACAGTCGTTTATGCACCATTTTAAAGCATTAAAATTGCCATGGTATATAATATGGAATATAATTTGTAGCATAATGTGTGTTTTTACAAATTGGTCAATTTGATAGATCGGTAGAATTATGTTCTATGTTTAATAAAAGCAGTAATCTGAGGTTCCGATATGGTTGCAATTAACTTTGGCAGTTTTCGTGCTAGGACAGTCGTTTATGCACAATTTTAAAGCATTAAAATTGCCATTTGTTTTGGTATATAATTTATTGCATAATGTATTGTAAGAAATGGCCAATTGGATAGATCGGTAGAATTATTTTCCCAGGTTTAAAAAGGCGGTAATTTGAGGTTCCGATATGGTTGTGAATAACTTTGACAGTTTTCATGCTATGACAGTCATTTATGCATCAGTTTAGAGCATTATGATTGCACTTTAATTTGGTATATCATTTGTGGCATAATGTGTTCGTCTAAAAATGGTCAATTTGATGGATCGGTAGAATTATTGATCTATGTTTAAAAACGCGGTAATTTGAGGTTCCGATATGGTTGCAAATAACTTTGACAGTTTTCATGCTAGGGCATTAGTTTACGCATCATGTTAAAGCATTACAGTTGCCATTTGTTTTGGTATATAATTTATTGCATAATGTATTTTTAGAAAACGTCCAATTGGATAAATCGGCAGAATTATTTTCCCAGGTTTAAAAAGGCGGTAATTTGAGGTTTCGATATAGTTGTGAATAACTTTGACAGTTTTCATGCTATGACAGTCATTTGCATCATTTTAAAGCATTACTGTTGCACTTTGTTTTTGTGTATAATTTGTGGCATAATGAATTTTTACAAAAATTTGGATAGATCGGTATATTTTGTGGTACAGGTTTAAAATGCGGTAATTTAAGGCCCCGATATGGTTGCAAATAACTTTTATAGTTTTCATGTTAAACAGTCGTTTTATACATCTTTTTATTGCATTTTAGTTGCCATTTGTTTTGGTATATAATTTATTGCATAATGTATTTTTAGAAGATGGCCAATTGGATAGATCGATAGAATTATTTTGCCAGATTTAAAAAGGCGGTAATTGAGGTTCCGATCTGGTTGTGAATAACTTTGACAGTTTTCATGCTATGACAGTCATTTATGCATCATTTTAAAGCATATTGATTGCACTTTAATTTGGTATATCATTTGTGGCACAATGTGTCGTCTAAAAAATGGTAAATTTGAAGGATCGGTAGAATTATTGTTCTATGTTTAAAAACGCGATAAATTGAGGTTCCGATATGGTTGCAAATAACTTTGACTGTTTTCATGCTAGGGCAATAGTTTATGCATCATTTTAAAGCATTACAGTTGCACTTTATTTTGGTGTATAATTTGTGGCATAATGAATTTTTACAAAAGTTGGATAGATCGGTGTTTATTGGTACAGGTTTAAAAATGCGGTAATTCAGGCTCCGATATGGTTGCAAATAACTTTTATAGCTTTCATGTTATAACAGTCGTTTATACATCTTTTTATTGCATTTTAGTTGTCATTTGTTTTGGTATATAATTTATTGCATAATATAGTTTTTTAGAAAATGCCATTGGATAGATCGGTAGAATTATTTTCCAGGCTTTAAAAAGGGGTAATTTGAGGTTCCGATATGGTTGTGAATTACTTTGACAGTTTTCATGCTATGACAGTCATTTATGCATCAGTTTAGATCATTATGATTGCACTTTAATTTGGTATATCATTTGTGGCATAATGTGTTCGTCTAAAAAATGGTCAATTTGATGGATCGGTAGAATTATTGTTCTATGTTTAAAAACGCGGTAATTTGAGGTTCCGATATGGTTGCAAATAACTTTGACAGTTTTCATGCTAGGGCATTAGTTTACGCATCATTTTAAAGCATTACAGTTGCACTTTATTTTGGTGTATAATTTGTGGCATAATGAATTTTACAAAAATTGGATAGATCGGTATATTTATTGGTACAGGTTCAAAAATGCGGTAATTTAAGGCTCCGATATGGTTGCAAATAACTTTTATAGTTTTCATGTTATAACAGTCGTTTATATATCTTTTTATTGCATTATAGTTGCCATTTGCTTTGGTATATAATTTTCCATAATGTATTTTTGGAAAATGGCCAATTGGATAGATGGTAGAATTATTTTCACAGCTTTAAAAACGCGGTAGTTTGAGGTTCCGATATGGCTGCAAATAACATTGACAGTTTTCACGCTATGACAGTCATTTATGCATCATTTTAAAGCATTATGATTGCACTTTAATATGGTATATCATTTGTAGCATAATGTGTGTTTTTAAAATTGGTCAATTTGATAGATCGGTAGAATTATTGTTCTATGTTTAATAAACGCAGTAATCTGAGGTTCCGATATGGTTGCAATTAACTTTGGCAGTTTTCGTGCTAGGACAGTCGTTTATGCACCATTTTAAAGCATTAAAATTGCCATTTGTTTTGGTATATAATTTATTGCATAATGTATTTTTAGAAAATGGCCAATTGGATAGATCGGTAGAATTATTTTCCCAGGTTTAAAAAGGCGGTAATTTGAGGTTCCGATATGGTTGTGAATAACTTTGACAGTTTTCATGCTATGACAGTCATTTATGCATCATTTTAAAGCATTATGATTGCACTTTAATTTGGTATATCATTTGTGGCACAATGTGTTCGTCTAAAAAATGGTCAATTTGAAGGATCGGTAGAATTATTGTTCTATGTTTAAAAACGCGGTAATTTGAGGTTCCGATATGGTTGCAAATAACTTTGACAGTTTTCATGCTAGGGCAATAGTTTATGCATCATTTTAAAGCATTACAGTTGCACTTTATTTTGGTGTATAATTTGTGCATAATGAATTTTTACAAAAGTTGGATAGATCGGTATATTTATTGGTACAGGTTTAAAAATGCGGTAATTCAAGGCTCCGATATGGTTGCAAATAACTTTTATAGTTTTCATGTTATAACAGTCGTTTATATATCTTTTTATTGCATTATAGTTGCCATTTGTTTTTGGTATATAATTTATTGCATATATATTTTTAGAAAATTGCCAATTGGATAGATTGGTAGAATTATTTTACAGCTTTAAAAAGGCGGTAATTTGAGGTTCCGATATGGTTGCAAATAACATTGACAGTTTTCATGCTATGACAGTCATTTATGCTTCATTTTAAAGCATTATGATTGCACTTTAATATGGTATATCATTTGTAGCATAATGTGTATTTTTACAAATTGGTCAATTGATAGATCGGTAGAATT
>NW_023998150.1:0-10467 GCF_015586225.1 Lucilia sericata | reverse complement strand
TTTTTGTAAAAATTCATTATGCCACAAATTATACACAAAAACAAGTGCAACTGTAATCTTGACTGTCATAGCATGAAACTGTCAAAGTTATTCACAACCATATCGGAACCTCAAATTACCGCTTTTTAAACCTGGGAAAATAATTCTACCATCGATTTATCCAATTGGCCGTTTTTCCAAAAATACATTATGCAATAAATTATATACCAAAGCAAATGGCAATTTTAATGCTTTAAAATGGTGCATAAACGACTGTCCTAGCACGAAAACTGCCAAAGTTAATTGCAGCCCATATCGGAACCTCAGATTACGCGTTTATTAAACATAGAACAATAATTCCTACCGATCTATCAAATTCACCAATTAGTAAAAACACACATTATGCTACAAATTATATACCATATTAAAGTGCAATCATAATGCTTTAAAATGAAGCATAAATGACTGTCATAGCATGAAAACTGTCAATGTTATTTGCAACCATATCGGAACCTCAAATTACCCGCCTTTTTAAAGCTGTGAAAATAATTCTACCGATCTATCCAATTGGCCATTTCTAAAAATATATTATGCAATAAATTATATACCAAAACAAATGGCAACTATAATGCAATAAAAGATATATAAACGACTGTTATAACATGAAAACTATAAAAGTTATTTGCAACCATATCGGAGCCTTGAATTACCGCATTTTTAAACCTGTACCAATAAATATACCGATCTATCCAACTTTTGTAAAATTCATTATGCCACAAATTATACACCAAAATAAAGTGCAACTGTAATGCTTAAAATGATGCATAAACTATGCCCTAGCATGAAAACTGTCAAAGTTATTTGCAACCATATCGGAACCTCAAATTACCGCGTTTTTAAACATAGAACAATAATTCTACCGATCCTTCAAATTGACCATTTTTTAGACGGAACACATTGTGCCACAAATGATATACCAAATTAAAGTGCAATCATAATGCTTTAAAATGATGCATAAATGACTGTCATAGCATGAAACTGTCAAAGTTATTCACAACATATCGGAACCTCAAATTACCGCCTTTTTAAACCTGGGAAAATTCTAATTCTACCGATCTATCCAATTGGCCATTTTCTAAAAATACATTATGCAATAAATTATATACCAAAACAAATGGCAATTTTAATGCTTTAAAATGGTGCATAAACGACTGTCCTAGCACGAAAACTGCCAAAGTTAATTGCAACCATATCGGAACCTCAGATTACTGCGTTTTATAAACATAATTCTACCGATCTATCAAATTGACCAATTTTTAAAAATACACATTATGCTACAAATGATATACGATATTAAAGTGCAATCATAATGCTTTAAAATGATGCATAATGACTGTCATAGCGTGAAAACTGTCAATGTTATTTGCAGCCATATCGGAACCTCAAACTACCGCGTTTTTAAAGCTGTGAAAATAATTCTACCGATCTATCCAATTGGCCATTTTCCAAAAATACATTATGGAATAAGTTATATACCAAAGCAAATGGCAACTATAATGCAATAAAAAGATATATAAACGACTGTTATAACATGAAAACTATAAAAGGTATTTGCAACCATATCGGAGCCTTAAATTACCGCATTTTTGAACCTGTACCAATAAATATACCGATCTATCCAATTTTTGTAAAAATTCATTATGCCACAAATTATACACCAAAATAAAGTGCAACTGTAATGCTTTAAAATGATGCGTAAACTAATGCCCTAGCATGAAAACTGTCAAAGTTATTTGCAACCATACCTCAAATTACCGCGTTTTTAAACATAGAACAATAATTCTACCGATCCATCAAATTGACCATTTTTTAGACGAACACATTATGCCACAAATGATATACCAAATTAAAGTGCAATCATAATGCTCTAAACTGATGCATAAATGACTGTCATAGCATGAAAACTGTCAAAGTAATTCACAACCATATCGGAACCTCAAATTACCGCCTTTTTAAACCTGGGAAAATAATTCTATCGATCTATCCAATTGGCCATCTTCTAAAAATACATTATGCAATAGATTGTATACCAAAACAAATGGCAACTAAAATGCAATAAAAAGATGTATAAACGACTGTTATAACATGAAAACTATAAAAGTTATTTGCAACCATATCGGGGCCTTTTTTTTGTAAAAATTCATTATGCCCAAATTATACACAAAAAAAGTGCAACTGTAATGCTTTAAAATGATGCATAAATGACTGTCATAGCATGAAAACTGTCAAAGTTATTCACAACCATATCGGAACCTCAAATTACCGCGTTTTTAAACCTGGGAAAATAATTCTACCGATTTATCCAATTGGCCGTTTTCCAAAAATACATTATGCAATAAATTATATACCAAAGCAAATGGCAATTTTAATGCTTTAAAATGGTGCATAAACGACTGTCCTAGCACGAAACTGCAAAGTTAATTGCAGCCATATCGGAACCGTCAGATTACCGCGTTTATATAAACATAGAACAATAATTCTACGCTATATAATCAAATTCACCAATTAGTAAAACACACATTATGCTACAAATTATATACCATATTAAAGTGCAATCATAATGCTTTAAAATGAAGCATAAATGACTGTCATAGCATGAAAACTGTCAATGTTATTTGCAACCATATCGGAACCTCAATTACCGCCTTTTTAAAGCTGTGAAAATAATTCTACCGATCTATCCAATTGGCCATTTTCTAAAATATATTATGCAATAAATTATATACCAAAACAAATGGCAACTATAATGCAATAAAAAGATATATAAACGACTGTTATAACATGAAAAACTATAAAAGTTATTTGCAACCATATCGGAGCCTTGAATTACCGCATTTTTAAACCTAGTACCAATAAATATACCGATCTATCCAACTTTTGTAAAATTCATTATGCCACAAATATACACCAAAATAAAGTGCAACTGTAATGCTTTAAAATGATGCATAAACTATTGCCCTAGCATGAAAAATGTCAAAGTTATTTGCAACCATATCGGACCTCAATTACCGCGTTTTTAAACATAGAACAATAATTCCTACCGATCCTTCAATTGACCATTTTTTAGACGAACACATTGTGCCACAAATGATATACCAAATTAAAGTGCAATCATAATGCTTTAAAATGATGCATAAATGACTGTCATAGCATGAAAACTGTCAAAGTTATTCACACCATATCGGAACCTCAAATTACCGCTTTTTAAACCTGGGAAAATAATTCTACCGATCTTATCCAATTGGCCATTTTCTAAAAATACATTATGCAATAAATTATATACCAAAACAAATGGCAATTTTAATGCTTTAAAAATGGTGCATAAACGACTGTCCTAGCACGAAAACGCCAAAGTTAATTGCAACCATATCGGAACCTCAGATTACTGCTTTTATTAAACATAGAACAATAATTCTACCGATCTATCAAATTGACCAATTTGTAAAAATACACATTATGCTACAAATGATATACCATATTAAAGTGCAATCATAATGCTTTAAAATGATGCATAAATGACTGTCATAGCGTGAAAACTGTCAATGTTATTTGCAGCCATATCGGAACCTCAAACTACCGCGTTTTTAAAGCTGTGAAAATAATTCTACCGATCTATCCAATTGGCCATTTTCCAAAAATACATTATGGAATAAGTTATATACCAAAGCAAATGGCAACTATAATGCAATAAAAAGATATATAAACGACTGTTATAACATGAAAAACTATAAAAGTTATTTGCAACCATATCGGAGCCTTAAATTACCGCATTTTTGAACCTGTACCAATAAATATACCGATCTATCCAATTTTTGTAAAATTTCATTATGCCACAAATTATACACCAAAATAAAGTGCAACTGTAATGCTTTAAAATGATGCATAAACTATTGCCCTAGCATGAAAACTGTCAAAGTTATTGCAACCATATCGGAACCTCAAATTACCGCGTTTTTAAACATAGAACAATAATTCTACCGATCCTTCAAATTGACCATTTTTTAGACGAACACATTGTGCCACAAATGATATACCAAATTAAAGTGCAATCATAATGCTTTAAAATGATGCATAAATGACTGTCATAGCATGAAAACTGTCAAAGTTATTCACAACCATATCGGAACCTCAAATTACCGCCTTTTTAAACCTGGGAAAATAATTCTACCGATCTATCCAATTGGCCATTTTCTAAAAATACATTATGCAATAAATTATATACCAAAACAAATGGCAATTTTAATGCTTTAAAATGGTGCATAAACGACTGTCCTAGCACGAAAACTGCCAAAGTTAATTGCAACCATATCGGAACCTCAGATTACTGCGTTTATTAAACATAGAACAATAATTCTACCGATCTATCAAATTGACCAATTTTAAAAAATACACATTATGCTACAAATGATATACGATATTAAAGTGCAATCATAATGCTTTAAAATGATGCATAAATGACTGTCATAGCGTGAAAACTGTCATGTTATTTGCAGCCATATCGGAACCTCAAACTACCGCTTTTAAAAGCTGTGAAAATAATTCATATACCGATCTATCCAATTGGCCATTTTCCAAAAATACATTATGGAATAAGTTATATACCAAAGCAAATGGCAACTATAATGAATAAAAAGATATATAACGACTGTTATAACATGAAAACTATAAAAGGTATTTGCAACCATATCGGAGCCTTAAATTACCGCATTTTTGAACCTGTACCAATAAATATACCGATCTATCCAATTTTTGTAAAAATTCATTATGCCACAAATTATACACCAAATAAAGTGCAACTGTAATGCTTTAAAATGATGCGTAAACTAATGCCTAGCATGAAAACTGTCAAAGTTATTTGCAACCATATCGGAACCTCAAATTACCGCGGTTTTAAACATAGAACAATAATTCTAACCGATCCATCAAATTGACCATTTTTTAGACGAACACATTATGCCACAAATGATATACCAAATTAAAGTGCAATCATAATGCTCTAAACTGATGCATAAATGACTGTCATAGCATGAAAACTGTCAAAGTAATTCACAACCATATCGGAACCCTCAAATTACCGCCTTTTAAACCTGGGAAAATAATTCTATCGATCTATCCATTGGCCATCTTCTAAAAATACATTATGCAATAGATTGTATACCAAACAAATGGCAACTAAAATGCAATAAAAAGATGTATAAACGAACTGTTATAACATGAAAACTATAAAAGTTATTTGCAACCATATCGGGGCCTAAATTACCGCATTTTAAACCTGTACCAATAAATATACCGATCTATCCAATTTTTGTAAAAATTCATTATGCCACAAATTATACACAAAAACAAAGTGCAACTGTAATGCTTTAAAATGATGCATAAATGACTGTCATAGCATGAAAACTGTCAAAGTTATTCACAACCATATCGGAACCTCAAATTAACCGCGTTTTTAAACCTGGGAAAATAATTCTACCGATTTATCCAATTGGCCGTTTTCCAAAAAATACATTATGCAATAAATTATATACCAAAGCAAATGGGCAATTTTAATGCTTTAAATGGTGCATAAAACGACTGTCCTAGCACGAAAACTGCCAAAGTTAATTGCAGCCATATCGGAAACCTCAGATTACCGCGTTTAATTAAACATAGAACAATAATTCTACCGATCTATCAAATTCACCAATTAGTAAAAACACACATTATGCTACAAATTATATACCATATTAAAGTGCAATCATAATGCTTTAAAATGAAGCATAAATGACTGTCATAGCATGAAAACTGTCAATGTTATTTGCAACCATATCGGAACCTCAAATTACCGCCTTTTTAAAGCTGTGAAAATAATTCTACCGATCTATCCAATTGGCCATTTTCTAAAAATATATTATGCAATAAATTATATACCAAAACAAATGGCAACTATAATGCAATAAAAAGATATATAAACGACTGTTATAACATGAAAACTATAAAAGTTATTTGCAACCATATCGGAGCCTTGAATTACCGCATTTTTAAACCTGTACCAATAAATATACCGATCTATCCAACTTTTGTAAAAATTCATTATGCCACAAATTATACACCAAAATAAAGTGCAACTGTAATGCTTTAAAAATGATGCATAAACTATTGCCCTAGCATGAAAACTGTCAAAGTTATTTGCAACCATATCGGAACCTCAAATTAACCCGCGTTTTTAAACATAGAACAATAATTCTACCGATCCTTCAAATTGACCATTTTTTAGACGAACACATTGTGCCACAAATGATATACCAAATTAAAGTGCAATCATAATGCTTTAAAATGATGCATAAAATGACTGTCATAGCATGAAAACTGTCAAAGTTATTCACAACCATAATCGGAACCTCAAATTACCTACCGCCTTTTTAAACCTGGGAAAATAATTCTACCGATCTATCCAATTGGCCATTTTCTAAAAATACATTATGCAATAAATTATATACCAAAACAAATGGCAATTTTAATGCTTTAAAATGGTGCATAAACGACTGTCCTAGCACGAAAACTGCCAAAGTTAATTGCAACCATATCGGAACCTCAGATTACTGCGTTTATTAAACATAGAACAATAATTCTACCGATCTATCAAATTGGACCAATTTGTAAAAATACACATTATGCTACAAATGATATACCATATTAAAGTGCAATCATAATGCTTTAAAATGATGCATAAATGACTGTCATAGCGTGAAAACTGTCAATGTTATTTGCAGCCATATCGGGAACCTCAACTACCCGCTTTTTTAAAGCTGTGAAAATAATTCTACCGATCTATCCAATTGGCCATTTTCCAAAAATACATTATGGAATAAGTTATATACCAAAGCAAATGGCAACTATAATGCAATAAAAAGATATATAAACGACTGTTATAACTGAAAACTATAAAGGTATTTGCAACCATATCGGAGCCTTAAATTACCGCATTTTGAACCTGTACCAATAAATATACCGATCTATCCATTTTTGTAAAAATTCCATTATGCCACAAATTATACACCAAATAAAGTGCAACTGTAATGCTTAAAATGAATGCGTAAACTAATGCCCTAGCATGAAAACTGTCAAAGTTATTGTCAACCATATCGGAACCTCAATTAACCCTTACCGCGTCACACCATTTAAACTAGAACAATAATTAAATTCTACCGATCCATCAAATTGAACCATTTTTTAGGACGAACACATTATGCCACAAATTGATATACAAATTAAAGTGCAATCATAATGCTCTAACTGATGCAGAAATGACTGTCATAGCAATGAAAACTGTCAAAGTAAAGTTCACCAAACCATATCGGACCAAAAAAAAAAAATCCTCAATTACCGCCTTTTTAAACCTGGGAAAATAATTCTATCGATCTATCGCAATTGGCCATCTGCTAAAAATACATTATGCAATAGATTGTATACCAAAACAAATGGCAACTAAAATTGCAATAAAAAGATGTTATAAACGACTGTTATACACATGAAACTATAAAAGTTATTTGCAACCATATCGGGGCCTTAATTACCGCATTTTTAAACCTGTACCAATATAATAACCGATCTATCCAATTTTGTAAAATTCATTATGCCACAAATTATACACAAAACAAAGTGCAACTGTAATGCTTTAAAATGATGCATAAATGACTGTCATAGCATGAAAACTGTCAAAGTTATTCACAACCATATCGGAACCTCAAATTACCGCGTTTTTAAACCTGGGAAAATAATTCTACCGATTTATCCAATTGGCCGTTTCCAAAAATACATTATGCAATAATTATATACCAAAGCAAAGGCAATTTAATGCTTTAAATGGTGCATAAACGACTGTCCGAGCACGAAAACTGCCAAGTTAATTGCAGCCATATCGGAACCTCAGATGACCGGCGTTTATTAAACATAGAACAATAATTCTACCGATCTATCAAAATTCACCAATTAGTAAAAACACACATTATGCTACAAATTATATACCATATTAAAGTGCAATCATAATGCTTTAAAAATGAAGCATAAATGACTGTCATAGCATGAAAACTGTCAATGTTATTTGCAACCATATCGGAACCTCAAATTACCGCCTTTTTAAAGCTGTGAAAATAATTCTACCGATCTATCCAATTGGCCATTTTCTAAAAATATATTATGCAATAAATTATATACCAAAACAAATGGCAACTATAATGCAATAAAAAGATATATAAACGACTGTTATAACATGAAAACTATAAAAGTTATTTGCAACCATATCGGAGCCTTGAATTACCGCAGTTTTAAACCTGTACCAATAAATATACCGATCTATCCAACTTTTGTAAAATTCATTATGCCACAAATTATACACCAAAATAAAGTGCAACTGTAATGCTTTAAAATGATGCATAAACTATTGCCCTAGCATGAAAACTGTCAAAGTTATTTGCAACCATATCGGAACCTCAAATTACCGCGTTTTTAAACATAGAACAATAATTCTACCGATCCTTCAAATTGACCATTTTTTAGACGAACACATTGTGCCACAAATGATATACCAAATTAAAGTGCAATCATAATGCTTTAAAATGATGCATAAATGACTGTCATAGCATGAAAACTGTCAAAGTTTTCACAACCATATCGGAACCTCAAATTACCGCCTGCCTTTTTAAACCTGGGAAAATAATTCTACTACCGATCTATCCAATTGGCCATTTTCTAAAAATACATTATGCAATAAATTATATACCAAAACAAATGGCAATTTTAATGCTTTAAAATGGTGCATAAACGACTGTCCTAGCACGAAAACTGCCAAAGTTAATTGCAACCATATCGAACCTCAGATTACTGCTTTTATTAAACATAGAACAATAATTCTACCGATCTATCAAATTGACCAATTTGTAAAAATACACATTATGCTACAAATGATATACCATATTAAAGGTGCAATCATAATGCTTTAAAATGATGCATAAATGACTGTCATAGCGGTGAAAACTGTCAATGTTATTTGCAGCCATATCGGAACCTCAAACTACCGCCGTTTTTAAAGCTGTGAAAATAATTCTAAACCGATCTATCCAATTGGCCAATTTTCCAAAAATACATTATGGAATAAGTTATATACCAAAGCAAATGCAACTATAATGCAATAAAAAGATATATAAACGACTGTTATAACATGAAAACTATAAAAGGTATTTGCAACCATATCGGAGCCTTAAATTACCGCATTTTTGAACCTGTACCAATAAATACCGATCTATCCATTTTTGTAAAAATTCATTATGCCACAAATTATACACCAAAATAAAGTGCAACTGTAATGCTTTAAAATGATGCGTAAACTAATGCCCTAGCATGAAAACTGTCAAAGTTATTGCAACCATATCGGAACCTCATTAATTACCGCGTTTTTAAACATAGAACAATAATTCTACCGATCCATCAAATTGACCATTTTTTAGACGAACACATTATGCCACAATGATATACCAAATTAAAGTGCAATCATAATGCTCTAAACTGATGCATAAATCGGAACCTCAAATTACCGCCTTTTTAAACCTGGGAAAATAATTCTATCGATCTATCCAATTGGCCATCTTCTAAAAATACATTATGCAATAGATTGTATACCAAAACAAATGGCAACTAAAATGCAATAAAAGATGTATAAACGACTGTTATAACATGAAAACTATAAAGTTATTTGCAACCATATCGGGGCCTTAAATTACCGCATTTTTAAACCTGTACCAATAAATATACCGATCTATCCAATTTTTGTAAAAATTCATTATGCCACAAATTATACACAAAAACAAAGTGCAACTGTAATGCTTTAAAATGATGCATAAATGACTGTCATAGCATGAAAACTGTCAAAGTTATTCACAACCATATCGGAACCTCAAATTACCGCGTTTTTAAACCTGGGAAAATAATTCTACCGATTTATCCAATTGGCCGTTTTCCAAAAATACATTATGCAATAAATTTATACCAAAGCAAATGGCAATTTTAATGCTTTAAAATGGTGCATAAACGACTGTCCTAGCACGAAAACTGCCAAAGTTAATTGCAGCCATATCGGAACCTCAGATTACCGCGTTTATTAAATAGAACAATATTCTACCGATCTATCAATTCACCAATTAGTAAAACACACAATTATTATATTAAAGTGCAATCATAATGTTTTAAAATGAAGCATAAATGACTGTCATAGCATGAAAACTGTCAATGTTATTTGCAACCATATCGGAACCTCAAATTACCAACCGCCTTTTTAAAGCTGTGAAATAACTCTACCGATCTATCCAATTGGCCATTTTCTAAAATATATTATGCAATAATTATATACCAAAACAAATGGCAACTATAATGCAATAAAAAGATATCTAAAGA
>NW_023998149.1:5000-10876 GCF_015586225.1 Lucilia sericata | reverse complement strand
ATGTATGTATGTATGTATGTATGTATGTATGTATGTATGTATGTATGTATGTATGTATGTATGTATGTATGTATGTAGTATGTAGGTATGTATGTATGTATGTATGTATGTATGTATGTATGTATGTATGTATGTATGTATGTATGTATGTATGTATGTATGTATGTGTATGTATGTATGTATGTATGTATGTATGTGTATGTATGTATATGTATGTAAGGTTGTCTGTATGTCTGTATGTATGTATTGTATGTATGTATGTATGTATGTATGTATGTATATGTCATGTATGTATGTATGTATGTATGTATGTATGTATGTTATGTATGTATGTATGTATGTATGTATGTATGGATGTATGTATGTATGTATGTATGTATGTATGTATGTATGTATGTATGTATGTATGTATGCATGTATGTATGTTGTATGTATGTATGTATGTATGTTTGTTTGTTTGTTGTGCTTTATAGACTGCTAAACGGCTGAACAGATTTTTCCTCAAATTTTCACAGTTTCTTCCTGTATGCTCTGCAAGGAACTATAGGCTACTTTTTATGTGAAATTTCATGTGGCGACGTGCCACGCCCATATTAAGAAAAATATTAAATTAGTATATCTGAGATAATATAATAGTTAGAGTCTTCAAATTTTGTCGGAGCAACTTTAGTATCAATATAATTATTTAAGACAAAAGTGGGCGGATTAGCATTAGGGGGCGTGGCACCTCCCATATAAATTAAATACAAAAATTCGTTTATCTTGGAAACTATTATAGTTAGAATATTAAACATTTCCACGAGTAACTTTAACATCCATGTAAACATTTTGGGAAATAAATTGGCGGACTACTAGGGATGCCAATCGGGACTGATATTTAGAAATCCCGGGATTCGGGATTTTTAAATAAATCCCGGAATACCGATATCGGGATCCCGGGATTTCAAAATCCCGAAAAATATAAAAAAAATTCAAAAAAATCTTAATAATTCACCGACAAAAATAACATTTTCTATTTCATATTGCAATATGAATACACTTAGAAGGTGTTTACTTTCCAATAAGCATTTTGTGAAAAGAAAAACAAATTAATTCAAAGTACTTATAATAAAAATCTTTCCATCCCAGGTACTGAATAGTAGAATAAAAACCTACTTTTGAGCAAAAGCTTCTTATATCTTATAAATATAAAATAATACCCATGATATCCAAATTTACAATGGTTTCCAAATTTACAATTTGATGAAACCTAATATTTAGATAGTATGCGTAATGAGGATCCATACGAGAGCTCCTGTACTGCACCTATGTACTCATGAGACCATTCGTCTTGAGATGAATATCGGATATATGGTTTTTAATGGTCAGTAGAGAAATAGTAATTCCATAGTAATTCCAGCTTTTGCCGTGTTCTCTAACCCAAATAAGGGAATTATCATCTCGCCATCTTATTGACAGGTTGACTTCCATTATAGATTCTAATACACCCATTAGATATCCGATTATTGCCCTTTTTATACCCTATACCACCTTAGTGGGGAAGGTATATTGGGTATCTTCGGAGTATTGCTTTTGTTTTATACTGTCCTTAAATACCCTGATGAATTTTGAAGTTATCGGGCTTCTTCTCATTTCGCTTAAAAAGAGAAGTGCCGTAATGAAATTCAGCATAAATAAATTTTATGTAACCGTAAATTCTTCCTCCAAATTTTATGAGGATCGACTCATGTGAAGGCTTCCCCCAAGCATATTTCAGAAAATAGTTCTTTAACAATAAATTGCTAAAATATATCGGAGGCGAGGTATAAATCAACTTAAATGATTTATTATGAAAACTAAATCACATTTTACTCTCATAACTGGTGCAGGGGGTTATATGGTCGTCCTCGCCCGCCAATAATTTCTTACTTGTTATTTTTATATATCCGATAGTATCTATGCCTATTTGTTGCCCTTTTTATTTTTGATATTTCAGCTTGTAAGTTAGTATAGTCATCTTAAGTCCAAAAACTTTCAAAATTCTCTTATTTAATAGTTTATAATGTATAAAATAGCGGAAAAACACTTAAAAATTCGGGATTTTAAAATCCCCAAATTTCCCGGTATTTCATTTTTTAAAATCCCGGTTTTCGGTACTTTCAAATCCCGAAAATCCCGGGATTTTCGGGAATCGGGAATTCCCGTTTGGCATGCCTACGGACTAACCATGAGGGGAGCAGTACCTCCCATATTAATAAATACAAAAATTGGTTATCTGGGAAACTAATCCAACTAAATTCTTCAAATTTTGCACTAAGAAGTTAAATATTCACCTGAACATATTTTAGAAAAAGAGCGGACTTCGTCTGGGGAGCTGGAGCGGGCCCCATATAAATTAAATAGGAAAAGTTATTATATCTGAGAACTCTTAGAGCTAGAATCTATATATATAAAATGAAATGTGTAGTATGATGTATGTATGTATTGTATGTATGTATGTATGTATGGTATGTATGTTATGTATGATGTATGTATGTATGTATGTATGTATGTATGTATGTATGTATGTATGTATGTGTATGTATGTATGTATGTATGTATGTATGTAGTATGTATGTATGTATGTATGATGTATGTATGTATGTATGTATGTTGTAGGTATGTATGTAGATGTATGTATGTAGTATGTATGTGTATGATGTATGTTGTATGTATGTATGTATGTATGTATGTATGTATGTATGTATGTATGTATGTATGTATGTAGTATGTATGTATGTATGTATGTATGTATGTATGTATGTAGGTATGTATGTATGTATGTATGTAGGTATGTATATGTATGTATGTATGTATGTATGTATGTATGTATGTATGTATGTATGTATGTATGTATGTATGTATGTATGTATGTATGTATGTATGTATGTATGTATGTATGTAGTATGTATGTATGTATGTATGTATGTATGTAGTATGTATGTATGTATGTATGTAGTATGTAGGTATGTATGTATGATGTAGTATGTATGTATGTATGTATGTATGTATGTATGTATGTATGTATGTATGATGTATGTATGTATGTATATGTATGTATGTATGTATGTATGTATGTATGTATGTATGTATGTATGATGTATGTATGTATGTATGTATGTATGTATGTATGTATGTATGTATGTATGTATGTATGTATGTATGTATGTATGTATGTTATGTATGTATGATATGTATGTATGTATGTATGTATGTATGTATGTATGTATGTATGTATGTATGTATGTATGTATGTATGTATGTATGTATGTATGTATGTATGTATGTATGTAGTATGTATGTATGTATGTATGATATGTATGTATGTATGTATGTATGTATGTATGTATGTATGTATGTATGTATGTAGTATGTATGTATGTATGTATGTATGTATGTATGTATGTCTGTATGTATGTATGTATGTATGTATGTATGTATGTATGTATGTAGATGTATGTATGTATGTATGTATGTATGTATGTATGTATGTATGTATGTATGTATGTATGTATGTATGTATGTATGTATGTATGTATGTATGTATGTATGTATGTATGTATGTCTGTAATGTATGTCTGTATGTATTGTATGTATGTATGTATGTATGTATGTATGTATGTATGTATGTATGTATGTATGTATGTATGTATGATGTATGTATGTATGTATGTATGTTTGTTTGTTTGTGCTTTATAGACTGCTAAACGGCTGGACCGATTTTTCCTGAAATTTTCACAGTTTCTTCCTGTATTTCTGGAAGGAATATAGGCTACTTTTTATGTTGAAACTAGCTAAAACCCGGCGTGCTTTGCTACTCCTGTCGATATAAAATAAAAAATTTTCAAAATATATTGATATGCATTTTTTGTTTATAAAAATTTTATTAATATTTGTTTGTCACTATCGAAAACCATAAAGTAATAAGACAAAGAAAGTTTGATATTTAAAGTATTTTATTAATTAATGATATTTATGTACATATATTATTTATTAATAATTATTTCTTACAAGGAGGATTTTATTTCATTGATGCGCCAGGAGGAACCGGAGAAACCTTTCTCATCTATTAATTTTAGCTAAAGTTCGATCACAAAAGAATATTGCCTTAGCCATTGCGTCATCAGGTATTGCAGCAACACTTTTAGATTATGCACTCAAATTACCGTTGAAAACACAATTTTCTGAAGATTATACATGTAATGTTAAGAAAAATTCTTCAATGGGTAAAATCCTGCAAACATATAAAATAATAGTGTGGAATAAATGCACCATGGCCCACAAAAAATCCTTAGAAGCGCTTGATCGCACTTTAAAGGACATGAGAAGTAATTCTAATTTATTTGGAGGTGCATTAATTCTTTTAGCGGGTGATTTTCGCCAGACACTTCCTTTGATACCTGGTTCAACACCGGCTGATGAACTCAATGCTTGCCTAAAATCATCATATCTCTGGCAACATGTTCACACGTTAAAATTAACAACAAACAATTGCTGGATTTAGGAAATGGAAAAATGACAATTGAGCCAACCACAAATTGTGTAAAGTAGGATCACACAATCAAAGAAAGAGTTAATATATTGTGTTTTTCCAAATCTTCAACGTAATTTCAAAAATAGGCAGTGGTTATGTGAGCGTGCTTTACTGGCACCCAAAAACATTGACGTTAATTGTATCAATAATATTATTTTGAATAGAATCGATGGTAATTTAAAAACATATAAATCCATCGATACTGTTACAAATAATGATGATGTCGTCAATGTATCCCCACGAATTGAAGTTGAAAATTGGCGTTCCAATTATTTTATTGCTATTCGATTTAATGCTACTCGATTAACAGTTAAAAAATTAATGAACAACTTAATCGAAGCAACGATTACAACTGGCCAATATAAAGGAACGGATGTCTTACTACCTCGGATCTCAATGACAACATCGGAAATGCCATTCGACTTTAAACGGTTGCAATTTCCTACACGTTTGGCATTCGCGATGACAATAAACAAATTTCAGGGTCAATCCCTGCAAGTGTGTGGAATAAATCTCGAAAATCCATGCTTCTCACATGGTCAGCTTTATGTTGCATGCTCGCGAGTTGAGAAACCTTCAGATTTGTATACCTACGCGCCTGAGGGGAAAACCAAAAATATTGTATATCCCAAGGCTTTAGAATAGGAAATAATTATTAAGAAACATTTTAATTGTAAATATTAAGTCAATTAAATTTTAGTAATTTTGTAATATTTTGTAAATTTATGCTAATGAATAGGAATAAGAAATAATTATTAAGAAATAATATATGTACATAAATATCATTAATTAATAAATACTTTAAATATCAAACTTCTTTGTCTTATTACTTTATGGTTTTGGATAGTGACAAACAAATATTAATAAAATTTTTATAAACAAAAAAATGCATATCAATATATTTTGAAAATTTTTATTTTATATCGACAGGAGTAGCAAAGCACGCCGGGTTTTAGCTAGTACTGGAATAAAGTACATTGAATTATATGAACTATTATGATGATGTATGTATGTATGTATGTATGTATGTATGTATGTATGTATGTATGTATGTTGTATGTATGTATGTATGATGTAGTATGTATGTATGTATGTATGTATGTATGTATATGTATGTATGTATGTATGATGTATGATGTATGTATGTATGTATGTATGTATGTATGTATGTATGTATGTATGTATGTAGATGTATGTATGTATGTAGGTATGTATGTATGTATGTATGTATGTATGTATGTATGTAGTATGTTGTATGTATGTATGTATGTGTATGTATGTATGTATGTATGTATGTATGTATGTAGGTATGTATGTATGTATG
>NW_023998149.1:0-2500 GCF_015586225.1 Lucilia sericata | reverse complement strand
TGTATGTATGTATGTATGTATGTAGTATGTGTATGTATATGTATGTATGTATGTATGTATGTATGTGGATGTATGTAGTATGTAGGTATGTATGTATGTATGTATGTATGTATGATGTATGTATGTATGGATGTATGTATGTATGTATGTATGTATGTATGATGTATGTATGTATGTGTATGTATGTATGTATGTTTGTTTGTTGTGCTTTATAGACTGCTAAACCGCTGGACCGATTTTCTGAAATTTTCACAGTTTCTTCCTGTATTTCTGGAAGGAACTATAGGCTATTTTTTATGTTGAAACTAGCTAAAACCCGGCGTGCTTTGCTACTCCTGTCGATATAAAATAAAAAATTTTCAAAATATATTGATATGCATTTTGTTTATAAAAATTTTATTAATATTGTTTGTCACTATCGAAAACCATAAAGTAATAAGACAAAGAAAGTTTGATATTAAAGTATTTATTAATTAATGATATTTATGTACATATATTATTTATTAATAATTATTTCTTACAAGGAGGATTTTATTTCATTGATGCGCCAGGAGGAACCGGAGAAACCTTTCTCATCTTATTAATTTTAGCTAAAGTTCGATCACAAAAGAATATTGCCTTAGCCATTGCGTCATCAGGTATTGCAGCAACACTTTTAGATTATGCACTCAAATTACCGTTGAAAACACAATTTTCTGAAGATTATACATGTAATGTTAAGAAAAATTCTTCAATGGGTAAAATCCTGCAAACATATAAAATAATAGTGTGGAATAAATGCACCATGGCCCACAAAAAATCCTTAGAAGCGCTTGATCGCACTTTAAAGGACATGAGAAGTAATTCTAATTTATTTGGAGGTGCATTAATTCTTTTAGCGGGTGATTTTCGCCAGACACTTCCTGTGATACCTGGTTCAACACCGGCTGATGAACTCAATGCTTGCCTAAAATCATCATATCTCTGGCAACATGTTCACACGTTAAAATTAACAACAAAACAATTGCTGGATTTAGGAAATGGAAAAATGACAATTGAGCCAACCACAAATTGTGTAAAGTAGGATCACACAATCAAAGAAAGAGTTAATATATTGTGTTTTTTCCAAATCTTCAACGTAATTTCAAAAATAGGCAGTGGTTATGTGAGCGTGCTTTACTGGCACCCAAAAACATTGACGTTAATTGTATCAATAATATTATTTTGAATAGAATCGATGGTAATTTAAAAACATATAAATCCATCGATACTGTTACAAATAATGATGATGTCGTCAATGTATCCAAACGAATTGAAGTTGAAAATTGGCGTTCCAATTATTTTATTGCTATTCGATTTAATGCTACTCGATTAACAGTTAAAAAATTATGAACAACTTAATCGAAGCAACGATTACAACTGGCCAATATAAAGGAACGGATGTCTTACTACCTCGGATCTCAATGACAACATCGGAAATGCCATTCGACTTTAAACGGTTGCAATTTCCTACACGTTTGGCATTCGCGATGACAATAAACAAATTTCAGGGTCAATCCCTGCAAGTGTGTGGAATAAATCTCGAAAATCCATGCTTCTCACATGGTCAGCTTTATGTTGCATGCTCGCGAGTTGAGAAACCTTCAGATTTGTATACCTACGCGCCTGAGGGGAAAACGAAAAATATTGTATATCCCAAGGCTTTAGAATAGGAAATAATTATTAAGAAAAATTTTAATTGTAAATATTAAGTCAATTAAATTTTAGTAATTTTGTAATATTTTGTAAATTTATGCTAATGAATAGGAATAAGAAATAATTATTAAGAAATAATATATGTACATAAATATCATTAATTAATAAATTACTTTAAATATCAAACTTTCTTTGTCTTATTACTTTATGGTTTTGGATAGTGACAAACAAATATTAATAAAATTTTATAAACAAAAAATGCATATAATATATTTTGAAAATTTTTTATTTTATATCGACAGGAGTAGCAAAGCACGCCGGGGGTTTTAGCTAGTACTGGAATAAAGTACATTGAATTATATGAACTATTATGTATGTATGTATGTATGTGTATGTATGTATGTGTATGTAGTATGTATGTGTATGTAGGTATGTATGTATGTAGTATGTATGTATGTATGTATGTATGTATGTAGTATGTATTGTATGTATGTAGTATGTATGTATGTATGTAGTATGTTATGTATGTATGATGTATGTATGTATGTATGTATGTATGTATGTAGTATGTATGTATGTATGTATGTATGTATGTATGTATGTATGTATGTATGTAGGTATGTATGTATGTATGTATGTATGTATGTATGTATGTATGTAGGTATGTATGTATGTATGATGTATGTATGTAGAGTATGTATGTATGTATGTATGTATGTATGTATGTATGTATGTATGTATGTATGTATGTGTATGTATGTATGTATGTATGTATGTATGTAGTATGTATGTATGTATGTATGTATGTATGTATGTATGTCTGTAT
>NW_023998148.1:0-10545 GCF_015586225.1 Lucilia sericata | reverse complement strand
CGCTTATTAAAAAATTTAAGTTCTTACAGTTGGTAAAATTGGGATATCATTGCAATTTTGGTACAGAGTAAATTTCTTAGTATATTGTATTTTCCCTATTCCTGCAAATAACTTTGACAGTTTTCAAGCTACGACAGTTTTGTATACCTCTTTTAATCCATAAGAAACGCACTTTCTTTTGACATATCGCTTATTCAAAAATCTTAAGTTCTTAAATTTAAAATTGGGATATCATGCAATTAATTTTGGTACAGAGTAAATTTCTTAGTATATTGTATTTTCCCTATTCCTGCAAATAACTTTGACAGTTTTCAAGCTACGACAGTTTTGTATACCTCATTTTAATCCATAAGAAACGCACTTTCTTTTGACATATCGCTTATTCAAAAATCTTAAGTTCTTAAAGTTGGTAAAATTGGGATATCATTGCAATTTTTGGTACAGAGTAAATTTCTTAGTATATTGTATTTTCCCTATTCCTGCAAATAACTTTGACAGTTTTCAAGCTACGACAGTTTTGTATACCTCATTTTAATCCATAAGAAACGCACTTTCTTTTGACATATCGCTTATTCAAAAATCTTAAGTTCTTAAAGTTGGTAAAATTGGGATATCATTGCAATTTTTGGTACAGAGTAAATTTCTTAGTATATTGTATTTTCCCTATTCCTGCAAATAACTTTGACAGTTTTCAAGCTACGACAGTTTTGTATACCTCATTTTAATCCATAAGAAACGCACTTTCTTTTGACATATCGCTTATTCAAAAATCTTAAGTTCTTAAAGTTGGTAAAATTGGGATATCATTGCAATTTTGGTACAGAGTAAATTTCTTAGTATATTGTATTTTCCCTATTCCTGCAAATAACTTTGACAGTTTTCAAGCTACGACAGTTTTGTATACCTCATTTTAATCCATAAGAAACGCACTTTCTTTGACATATCGCTTATTCAAAAATCTTAAGTTCTTAAAGTTGGTAAAATTGGGATATCATTGCAATTTTTGGTACAGAGTAAATTTCTTAGTATATTGTATTTTCCCTATTCCTGCAAATAACTTTGACAGTTTTCAAGCTACGACAGTTTTGTATACCTCATTTTAATCCATAAGAAACGCACTTTCTTTTGACATATCGCTTATTCAAAAATCTTAAGTTCTTAAAGTTGGTAAAATTGGGATATCATTGCAATTTTTGGTACAGAGTAAATTTCTTAGTATATTGTATTTTCCCTATTCCTGCAAATAACTTTGACAGTTTTCAAGCTACGACAGTTTTGTATACCTCATTTTAATCCATAAGAAACGCACTTTCTTTTGACATATCGCTTATTCAAAAATCTTAAGTTCTTAAAGTTGGTAAAATTGGGATATGCAATTTTTGGTACAGAGTAAATTTCTTAGTATATTG
Source organism: Lucilia sericata (assembly GCF_015586225.1). Lineage (NCBI taxonomy): Eukaryota > Metazoa > Arthropoda > Insecta > Diptera > Calliphoridae > Lucilia > Lucilia sericata. The sequence goes on along the minus strand of NW_023998148.1, from coordinate 9,136 downwards.
TATTTTCCCTATTCCTGCAAATAACTTTGACAGTTTTCAAGCTACGACAGTTTGTATACCTCATTTTAATCCATAAGAAACGCACTTTCTTTTGACATATCGCTTATTCAAAAATCTTAAGTTCTTAAAGTTGGTAAAATTGGGATATCATTTTGGTACAGAGTAAATTTCTTAGTATATTGTATTTTCCCTATTCCTGCAAATAACTTTGACAGTTTTCAAGCTACGACAGTTTTGTATACCTCATTTTAATCCATAAGAAACGCACTTTCTTTTGACATATCGCTTATTCAAAAATCTTAAGTTCTTAAATTGGTAAAATTGGGATATCATTGCAATTTTTGGTACAGAGTAAATTTCTTAGTATATTGTATTTTCCCTATTCCTGCAAATAACTTTGACATTTTCAAGCTACGACAGTTTTGTATACCTCATTTTAATCCATAAGAAATCCATATCGCTTATTCAAAAATCTTAAGTTCTTAAAGTTTAAAATTGGGATATCATTGCAATTTTTGGTACAGAGTAAATTTCTTAGTATATTGTATTTTCCCTATTCCTGCAAATAACTTTGACAGTTTTCAAGCTACGACAGTTTTGTATACCTCATTTTAATCCATAAGAAACGCACTTTCTTTTGACATATCGCTTATTCAAAAATCTTAAGTTCTTAAAGTTGGTAAAATTGGGATATCATTGCAATTTTTGGTACAGAGTAAATTTCTTAGTATATTGTATTTTCCCTATTCCTGCAAATAACTTTGACAGTTTTCAAGCTACGACAGTTTTGTATACCTCATTTTAATCCATCAGAAACGCACTTTCTTTTGACATATCGCTTATTCAAAAATCTTAAGTTCTTAAATTGGTAAAATTGGGATATCATTGCAATTTTTGGTACAGAGTAAATTTCTTAGTATATTGTATTTTCCCTATTCCTGCAAATAACTTTGACAGTTTTCAAGCTACGACAGTTTTGTATACCTCATTTTAATCCATAAGAAACGCACTTTCTTTTGACATATCGCTTATTCAAAAATCTTAAGTTCTTAAAGTTGGAAAATTGGGATATCATTGCAATTTTTGGTACAGAGTAAATTTCTTAGTATATTGTATTTTCCCTATTCCTGCAAATAACTTTGACAGTTTTCAAGCTACGACAGTTTTGTATACCTCATTTTAATCCATAAGAAACGCACTTTTTTGACATATCGCTTATTCAAAAATCTTAAGTTCTTAAATTGGTAAAATTGGGATCATTGCAATTTTTGGTACAGAGTAAATTTCTTAGTATATTGTATTTTCCCTATTCCTGCAAATAACTTTGACAGTTTTCAAGCTACGACAGTTTTGTATACCTCATTTTAATCCATAAGAAACGCACTTTCTTTTGACATATCGCTTATTCAAAAATCTTAAGTTCTTAAAGTTGGTAAAATTGGGATATCATTGCAATTTTTGGTACAGAGTAAATTTCTTAGTATATTGTATTTTCCCTATTCCTGCAAATAATTTGACAGTTTTCTAATTTGTTCAATACACGCATTTTGTTTTGTATACCTCATTTTAATCCATAAGAAACGCACTTTCTTTTGACATATCGCTTATTCAAAATCTTAAGTTCTTAAAGTTGGAAAAATTGGGTCATCATTGCAATTTTGGTACAGAGTAAATTTCTTAGTATATTGTATTTTCCCTATTCTTGCAAATACTTTGACAGTTTTCAAGCTACGACAGTTTGTATACTCATTTTAATCCATAAGAAATGCACTTTTTTTGACATATCGCTTTCAAAAATCTTAAGTTCTTAAAGTTGGTAAAATTGGGATATCTTTGCAATTTTTGGTACAGAGTAAATTTCTTAGTATATTGTATTTTCCCTATTCCTGCAAATAACTTTGACAGTTTTCAAGCTACGACAGTTTTGTATACCTCATTTTAATCCATCAGAAACGCACTTTCTTTTGACATATCGCTTATTCAAAAATCTTTAAGTTCTTAAAGTTGGTTAAAATTGGGATATCATTTTTGGTACAGAGTAAATTTCTTAGTATATTGTATTTTCCCTATTCCTTGCAAATAACTTTGATAGTTTCAAGCTACGACAGTTTTGTATACCTCATTTTAATCCATAAGAAATGCACTTTCTTTTGACATATCGCTTATCTCAAAAATCTAAGTTCTTAAAGTTTAGAAATTGGGTATATCATGCAATTTTTGGTACAGAGTAAATGTTTTAGTATATTGTATTTTCCCTATTCCTGCAAATACTTTGACAGTTTTCAAGCTACGACAGTTTTGTATACCTCATTTTAATCCATAAGAAACGCACTTTCTTTTGACATATCGCTTATTCAAAAATCTTAAGTTCTTAAAGTTGGTAAAATTGGGATATCATTGCAATTTTTAGTACAGAGTAAATTTCTATAGTATATTGTATTTTCCCTATTCCTGCAAATAACTTTGGACAGTTTTCAAGTCGCGACAGTTTTGTATACCTCAGTTTAATCCATAAGAAACGCACTTTCTTTAGACATATCGCTTATTCAAAAATCTTAAGTTCTTAAAGTTGAAAAATTGGATATCATTGCAATTTTTGGTACAGAGTAAATTTTTTAGTATTTGTAGTTTCCCTATCCTGCAAATAACTTTGATAGTTTCAAGCTACGACCAAGTTTTGTATACCTCTATTTTAATCCATAAGAAATGCACTTTCTTTTGACATCTCGATTATTCAAAAATCTTAAGTTCTTAAAATTGGTAAAATTGGGATATATTAAGTTGGTACAAGTAAATTCTTAGTATATTGTATTTTTCCCTATTCCTGCAAATAACTTTGACAGTTTTTCAAGCTACGACAGTTTGTATACCTCATTTTAATCCATAAGAAACGCACTTTCTTTTGACATATCGCTATTCAAAAATCTTAAGTTCTTAAAGTTGGAAAAATTGGGTCATCATTGCAATTTTTGGTACAGAGTAAATTTCTTAGTATATTGTATTTTCCCTATTCCTGCAAATAACTTTGACAGTTTTCAAGCTACGACAGTTTTGTATACCTCATTTTAATCCATAAGAAACGCACTTTCTTTTGACATATCGCTTATTCAAAATCTTAAGTTCTTAAAGTTGGTAAATTGGGATATCATTGCAATTTTTGGTACAGAGTAAATTTCTTAGTATATTGTATTTTCCCTATTCCTGCAAATAACTTTGACAGTTTTCAAGCTACGACAGTTTTGTATACCTCATTTTAATCCATCAGAAACTGCACTTTCTTTGACATATCGCTTATTCAAAAATCTTAAGTTCTTAAAGTTGGTAAAATTGGGATATCAATGCAATTTTTAGTACAGAGTAAATTTCTTAGTATATTGTATTTTCCTATTCCTGCAAATAACTTTGACAGTTTTCAAGCTACGACAGTTTTGTATACCTCATTTTAATCCATAAGAAATGCACTTTCTTTTGACATATCGCTTATTCAAAAATCTTAAGTTCTTAAAGTTGGTAAAATTGGGTCATATTGCAATTTTGGTACAGAGTAAATTTCTTAGTATATTGTATTTTCCCTATTCCTGCAAATAACTTTGAATGTTTCAAGCTACGACAGTTTTATATACCTCATTTTAATCCATCAGAAACGCACTTTCTTTTGACATATCGCTTATTCAAAATCTAAGTTCTTAAAGTTGGTAAAATGGGATATCATTATTCGGTACAGAGTAAATTTCTTAGTATATTGTATTTTCCCTATTCCTGCAATTAATTTGAACAGTTTCAAGCTAAGACAGTTTTGTATACCTCGTTTTTTCGTTCTTACAATTGGTAAAATTGGATATTCATTAAATTTTTTGTACCAAAGTAAATTTCTTAGTATTTATAAGTTATTTTCCCTTATTCCTGCAAATAAACTTTGACACTTTTCAAGCTACGAACAGTTTTGTATACCTCATTTTAATCCATAAAGAAACAGCACTTTTCTTTTGTACATATTGCTTATTCAAAAATTCTTAAGTTCTTAAAGTTTTAAAAATTGCAATTTTTTGGTACAGAGTAAATTTTTTAGTATATTGTATTTTCCCTATTCCTGAAATAACTTTTGACAGTTTTCAAGCTACGGACAGTTTTGTACACCTCATTTTAATCCATAAGAAACGCACTTTCTTTTGACATATCGCTTATTCAAAAATCTTAAGTTCTTAAAGTTGGTAAAATTGGGATATCATTGCAATTTTAAAATTTTTGGTGCAGAGTAATTTCTTAGTATATTGTATTTTTCCCTATTCCTGAAAATAACTTTGACAGTTTTCAAGCTACGACAGTTTAGTATACCTCATTTTAATCCATCAAGAAACGCACTTTCTTTTGACATAACGCTTATTCAAAAATCTTAAGTTCTTACAGTTGGAAAAATTGGGTCATCATTGCAATTTTTGGTACAGAGTAAATTTCTTAGTATACTTGTATTTTCCCTATACCTGCAAATAACTTTGACAGTTTTTCAAGCTACGACAGTTTTGTATACCTCATTTTAATCCATAAGAAACGCCCTTTCTTTTGACATATCGCTTATTCAAAAATCTTAAAGTCCTAAAGTTGGAAAAATTGGGATCATCATTGCAATTTTGGTACAGAGTAAATTTCTTAGTATATTGTATTTTCCCTATTCCTGCAAATAACTTTGACAGTTTTCAAGCTAAGACAGTTTTGTATACCTCATTTTAATCCATAAGAAACGCACTTTCTTTTGACATATCGCTTATTCAAAAATCTTAAGTTCCTAACAGTTGGAAAAATTGGGTCATCATTGCAATTTTGGTACAGAGTAAATTTCTTAGTATATTGTATTTTCCCTATTCCTGCAAATAACTTTGACAGTTTTCAAGCTACGACAGTTTTGTATACCTCATTTTAATCCATAAGAAACGCACTTTCTTTTGACATATCGCTTATTCAAAATCTTAAGTCCTAACAGTTGGTAAAATTGGGATCATCATTGCAATATTTTGGTACAGAGTAAATTTCTTAGTATATTGTATTTTCCCTATTCCTGCAAAATAACTTTGACAGTTTTCAAGGCTACGACAGTTTTGTATACCTCATTTTAATCCATCAGAAACGCACTTTCTTTTGACATATCGCTTATTCAAAAATCTTAAGTTCTTAAAGTTGTAAAATTGGGATTATCATTGCAATTTTTGGTAAGAGTAAATTTCTTAGTATATTGTATTTTCCCTATTCCTGCAAATAACTTTGACAGTTTTCAAGCTACGACAGTTTTGTATACCTCATTTTAATCCATAAGAAACGCACTTTCTTTGACATATCGCTTATTCAAAAATCTTAAGTTCTTAAAGTTGTAAAATTGGGATATCATTGCAATTTTTGGTACAGAGTAAATTTTCTTAGTATATTGTATTTTCCCTATTCCTGCAAATAACTTTGACAGTTTTCAAGCTACGACAGTTTTGTATACCTCATTTTAATCCATAAGAAAACGCACTTTCTTTTGACATATCGCTTATTCAAAAATCTTAAGTTCTTAAATTGGTAAAAATTGGGATATTCATTGCAATTTTTGGTACAGAGTAAATTTCTTAGTATATTGTATTTCCCTATTCCTGCAAATAACTTTGACAGTTTTCAAGCTACGACAGTTTTGTATACCTCATTTTAATCCATAAGAAATGCACTTTCTTTTGACATATCGCTTATTTCAAAAATCTTAAGTTCTTAAAGTTGGTAAAATTGGGATATCATTGCAATTTTTGGTACAGAGTAAATTTCTTAGTATATGTATTTTCCCTATTCCTGCAAATAACTTTGACAGTTTTCAAGCTACGACAGTTTGTATACCTCATTTTAATCCATAAGAAACGCACTTTCTTTTGACATATCGCTTATTCAAAAATCTTAAGTTCTTAAAGTTGGTAAAATTGGGATATCATTGCAATTTTTGGTACAGAGTAAATTTCTTAGTATATTGTATTTTCCCTATTCCTGCAAATAACTTTGACAGTTTTCAAGCTACGACAGTTTTGTATACCTCATTTTAATCCATAAGAAACGCACTTTCTTTTGACATATCGCTTATTCAAAAATCTTAAGTTCTTAAAATTGGTAAAATTGGGATATATCATTTTTGGTACAAGTAAATTTCTTAGTATATTGTATTTTCCCTATTCCTGCAAATAACTTTGACAGTTTTCAAGCTACGACAGTCTTGTATACCTCATTTTAATCCATAAGAAACGCACTTTCTTTTGACATATCGCTTATTCAAAAATCTTAAGTTCTTAAAGTTGGAAAAATTGGGATATCATTGCAATTTTTGGTACAGAGTAAATTTCTTAGTATATTGTATTTTCCCTATTCCTGCAAATAACTTTGACAGTTTTCAAGCTACGACAGTTTTGTATACCTCATTTTAATCCATAAGAAACGCACTTTCTTTTGACATATCGCTTTATTCAAAATCTTAAGTTCTTAAAGTTGGTAAAATTGGGATATCATTGCAATTTTTGGTACAGAGTAAATTTCTTAGTATATTGTATTTTCCCTATTCCTGCAAAAACTTTGACAGTTTTCAAGCTACGACAGTTTTGTATACCTCATTTAATCCATCAGAAACGCACTTTCTTTTGACATATCGCTTATTCAAAAATCTTAAGTTCTTAAAGTTGGTAAAATTGGGATATCATTGCAATTTTTGGTACAGAGTAAATTTCTTAGTATATTGTATTTTCCCTATTCCTGCAAATAACTTTGAACAGTTTTTCAAGCTAAGACAGTTTGGTATACCCTCGTTTAATCCATAAGAAACGCACTTTCTTTTGACATATCGCTTATTCAAAAATTTTAGTTCTTAATGGTAAAATTGGGATATGATTACAATTTTGGTACAAGTAAATTTCTTAGTATATGTATTTTCCCTATTCCTGCAAATAACTTTGACAGTTTTCAAGCTACGACAGTTTGTATACCTCATTTTAATCCATAAGAAACGCACTTTCTTTTGACATATCGCTTATTCAAAATCTTAAGTTCTAAAGTTGGTAAAAAATTGGGTATATCATTGCAATTTTGGTACAGAGTAAATTTCTTAGTATATTGTATTTTCCTATTCCTGCAAATAACTTTGACAGTTTTCAAGCTACGACAGTTTTGTATACCTCATTTTAATCCATAAGAAACGCACTTTCTTTTGACATATCGCTTATTCAAAATCTTAAGTTCTTAAAGTTGGAAAATTGGGTATCATTGCAATTTTTGGTACAGAGTAATTTTCTTAGTATATTGTATTTCCCTATTCCTGCAAATAACTTTGACAGTTTTCAAGCTACGACAGTTTGTATACCTCATTTTAATCCATAAGAAACGCACTTTCTTTTGACATATCGCTTATTCAAAAATCTTAAGTTCTTAAAAGTTGGTAAAATTGGGATATCATTGCAATTTTTGGTACAGAGTAAATTTCTTAGTATATTGTATTTTTCCTATTCCTGAAAATAACTTTGACAGTTTTCAAGCTACGACAGTTTGTATACCTCATTTTAATCCATAAGAAACGCACTTTCTTTTGACATATCGCTTATTCAAAAATCTTTAAGTTCTTAAAATTGGTAAAATTGGGTCATCATTGCAATATTTGGTATCAGAGTAATTTCTTAGTATATTGTATTTTCCCTCTTCCTGCAAATAACTTTGACAGTTTTCAAGCTACGACAGTTTTAAATAAAATAACTTTGACAGTTTCAAGCTACGACAGTTTTGTATACCTCATTTTAATCCATCAGAAACGCACTTTCTTTTGGCATATCGCTTATTCAAAAATCTTTAGTTCTTAAAGTTGGTAAAATTGGGATATCATTGCAATTTTTGGTACAGAGTAAATTCTTAGTATATTGTATTTTCCCTATTCCTGCAAATAACTTTGACAGTTTTTCAAGCTACGACAGCTTTGTATACCTCATTTTAATCCATAAGAAACGCCCTTTCTTTCGACATATCGCTTATTCAAAAAATCTTAAGTTCTTTCAGTTGGAAAAATTGGGTCATCATTGCAATTTTTGGTACAGAGTAAATTTCTTTATATATTTTCCCTATTCCTGCAAATAACTTTGACAGTTTTCAAGCTATGACAGTTTTGTATACCTCATTTTAATCCATAAGAAACGCCCTTTCTTTTGACATATCGCTTATTCAAAAATCTTAAGTTCCAACAGTTGGAAAAATTGGGTCATCATTGCAATATTTGGTACAGAGTAAATTTCTTAGTATATTGTATTTTCCCTATCCCTGAAAATAACTTTTACAGTTTTCAAGGTTAGACAGTTTTGTATACCTCATTTTAATCCACAAGAAACGCACTATCTTTTGACATATCGCTTATTCAAAAATCTTAAGTTCCAACAGTTGGAAAAATTGGGTCATCATTGCAATATTTGGTACAGAGTAAATTTCTTAGTATATTGTATTTTCCCTATTCCTGCAAATAACTTTGACAGTTTTCAAGCTACGACAGTTTTAAATACCTCATTTTAATCCATAAGAAACGCACTTTCTTTTGACATATCGCTTATTCAAACACTTAAGTTCTTAAAATTAGTAAAATTGGGATATCATTGCAATTTTAAAATTTTTTGTACAGAGTAAATTTCTTAGTATATTGTATTTTCCTCATTTTAATCCATAAGAAACGCACTTTCTTTTGACATATCGCTTATTCAAAAATCTTAAGTTCTTAAGTTGGTAAAATTGGGATATCATTGCAATTTTTAGTACAGAGTAATTTCTTAGTATATTGTATTTTCCCTATTCCTGCAAATAACTTTGGCAGTTTTCAATCTGCGAAGTTTTGTATACCTCATTTTAATCCATAAGAAACGCACTTTCTTTAGACATATCGCTTATTCAAAAACTTAAGTTCTTAAAGTTGGAAAAATTGGGATATCATTGCAATTTTTGGTACAGAGTAAATTTTTTAGTATATTGTATTTTCCCTATTCCTGCAAATAACTTTGATAGTTTTCAAGCTACGACAGTTTTGTATACCTCATTTTAATCCATAAGAAATGCACTTTCTTTTGACATCTCGATTATTCAAAAATCTTAAGTTCTTAAAATTGGTAAA
>NW_023998147.1:0-10664 GCF_015586225.1 Lucilia sericata | reverse complement strand
AAGCGATCATGCATCGTTTGAGAGATATTACTACATAAAAGTGGTTCACCGGACACCCTAATATACATATTTATAACTATATAAAGTTAAATTTTTTAATAGGTATGAATTAATTTCTCATTAAAATTTCGTTTTAGGCTTTGATTATAACATTTGTTACAAAAGTGTTTGAATTAAGGAGAATTTCAAAATTAGGGTTATAATGATGATATGATTCCCTTTGTATCACATCGAACTGTACGTATATTTTGTTATAAAAGTAGCCAATATGGGCTTACGACTTTTATAGTTTATACACAATTGGACCATCGATCCAATTCTGGGTATATCGAACGAATTCATAAATCCAAGTAGCAAATAACAAAAGTAAAGACTCATAATGACCCAGTTATGTGTGTCCGTATATAGGGAAGACCTCCGAAATTTAAATTAAATACATTAAATTTTGTGAAAATTTAGTTTTCTGATCAAATAAATTGATGTACTTTCAAGGCGTATTATTAATTTTTTATTTGTATGCAAAACTCATACGTCATGTAGTACTCTTATAAAGTTGTGCACATATTGGAATGGAAACGAAAGATTGTGAATGATGTTTTTTTTCATAAAAACTATAATTTTATCAGATCGTAATTTAAGGTAGAAAACTGTTCACAAAATTGTCGTGTATATTATTTTTTTGTTGTTTTAAAAAATCGATTCTAGTAGAGCCGATTCTAGAGAAATTACCTAATTACATTATTCTTCGAGCTTAGAGTTCGAAAATATTATTACTATAAGCTTACAATATAGTTTCCCATTAAAAAAGTGGCAGTACTCATACCTACAAGAAACCCAAATAAATATACATATTTACAGCAGGCAACAACATATGCCAACTTGTTGCAAAAAGCTATACATTTACAAACATATTTGGAAAATTACCCATCATTTCTAAATCAGATCAAAGTATTCCATTAAGACAAAGTTGTTACCAAATATCTGCTTATTAGGCTGGCTCATATATAAATCGTTAACTTATGGTATCAAAGTAATCTAGAAAGTAAACATTTTAAACTCATTAAATCCAACGAAATTATGATCTTACAGAGGCAGTATACATATATATGGAAACGAAATAAGGTCAAAACCAGACTTCTTCGATCTGCAGGGTATTTAAATCCTTTTTGTAATAAGTATATATTCGAAAAACATCATGTACATACATATATGTATGTACATGCAAACATACATGTGTGTTCAAAATTTGGTGCGTCTCAACTTATAAATATGCAAGTGGTAGACAATATATACTTTAGTTTTATGCCATAGCTTCTTGTATAAACGACTTCAGACATTTGCAATATTTAGACAATTACAAAATATGAAAAGAACATTATTGTTATTATTATAAGCAGCCATAGAGCCAATTTAGACAATGTGGCCACAAGATGTTAATTATTAATAGGTTTTTCGTATTTATTATATTATAGCACGACAAGTATATGCTAGTAGAAGTGGTAGTAGTTTACTTGCAATTGGTAGTCAGAGCAAAATAAGTTAAGAAAGTGTTTTCAATCTATATTGTTGTCTTCATTAGAAGCACTTTATTACAAGGGCAATTTTATTGTTTCACTTGAAACAGGGTGAAAGTAACCGTTGCAAAAATAAAGTAATTAAGAAAATGAGAATAATTTAGTATAGTATTGACTTATTGAAATGATTTATAAGATTTTACTTATACATATTATGGTAATTTAAACAGAAACTGAACTAGAACATGAACTAGAACTGAACTAGAACTGAACTAGACTACTGAACTAGAACTGAACTAGAACTGAACTAGAACTGAACTAGAACTGAACTAGACTGAACTAGAACTGAACTGAAAACTGAACTAGACTGAACTAGAACTGAACTAGAAACTGAACTAGAACTGAACTATAACTGAACTAGCACTGAACTAGAACTGAACTAGAACTGAACTAGAACTGAACTAGAAACTGAAACTAGAACTGAACTAGAACTGAACTAGAACTGAACTAGAACTGAACTAGAACTGAACTAGAACTGAACTAGAACTGAACTAGAACTGAACTAGAACTGAACTAGAACTGAACTAGAACTGAACTAGAACTGAACTAGAACTGAACTAGAACTGAACTAGAACTGAACTAGAACTGAACTAGAACTGAACTAGAACTGAACTAGAACTGAACTAGAACTGAACTAGAACTGAACTAGAACTGAACTAGAACTGAACTAGAACTGAACTAGAACTGAACTAGAACTGAACTAGAACTGAACTAGAACTGAACTAGAACTGAACTAGAACTGAACTAGAACTGAACTAGAACTGAACTAGAACTGAACTAGAACTGAACTAGAACTGAACTACTGAACTAGAACTGAACTAGAACTGAACTAGAACTGAACTAGAACTGAACTAGAACTGAACTAGAACTGAACTAGAACTGAACTAGAACTGAACTAGAACTGAACTAGAACTGAACTAGAACTGAACTAGAACTGAACTAACTGAACTAGAACTGAACTAGAACTGAACTAGAACTGAACTAGAACTGAACTAGAACTGAACTAGAACTGAACTAGAACTGAACTAGAACTGAACTAGAACTGAACTAGAACTGAACTAGAACTGAACTAGAACTGAACTAGAACTGAACTAGAACTGAACTAGAACTGAACTAGAACTGAACTAGAACTGAACTAGAACTGAACTAGAACTGAACTAGAACTGAACTAGAACTGAACTAGAACTGAACTAGAACTGAACTAGAACTGAACTAGAACTGAACTAGAACTGAACTAGAACTGAACTAGAACTGAACTAGAACTGAACTAGAACTGAACTAGAACTGAACTAGAACTGAACTAGAACTGAACTAGAACTGAACTAGAACTGAACTAGAACTGAACTAGAACTGAACTAGAACTGAACTGAACTGAACTAGAACTGAACTAGAACTGAACTAGAACTGAACTAGAACTGAACTAGAACTGAACTAGAACTGAACTAGAACTGAACTAGAACTGAACTAGAACTGAACTAGAACTGAACTAGAACTGAACTAGAACTGAACTAGAACTGAACTAGAACTGAACTAGAACTGAACTAGAACTGAACTAGAACTGAACTAGAACTGAACTAGAACTGAACTAGAACTGAACTAGAACTGAACTAGAACTGAACTAGAACTGAACTAGAACTGAACTAGAACTGAACTAGAACTGAACTAGAACTGAACTAGAACTGAACTAGAACTGAACTAGAACTGAACTAGAACTGAACTAGAACTGAACTAGAACTGAACTAGAACTGAACTAGAACTGAACTAGAACTGAACTAGAACTGAACTAGAACTGAACTAGAACTGAACTAGAACTGAACTAGAACTGAACTAGAACTGAACTAGAACTGAACTAGAACTGAACTAGAACTGAACTAGAACTGAACTAGAACTGAACTAGAACTGAACTAGAACTGAACTAGAACTGAACTAGAACTGAACTAGAACTGAACTAGAACTGAACTAGAACTGAACTAGAACTGAACTAGAACTGAACTAGAACTGAACTAGAACTGAACTAGAACTGAACTAGAACTGAACTAGAACTAAACTAGAACTGAACTAGAACTGAACTAGAACTGAACTAGAACTGAACTAGAACTGAACTAGAACTGAACTAGAACTGAACTAGAACTGAACTAGAACTAGAACTGAACTAGAACTGAACTAGAACTGAACTAGAACTGAACTAGAACTGAACTAGAACTGAACTAGAACTGAACTAGAACTGAACTAGAACTGAACTAGAACTGAACTAGAACTGAACTAGAACTGAACTAGAACTGAACTAGAACTGAACTAGAACTGAACTAGAACTGAACTAGAACTGAACTAGAACTGAACTAGAACTGAACTAGAACTGAACTAGAACTGAACTAGAACTGAACTAGAATTGAACTAGAACTGAACTAGAACTGAACTAGAACTGAACTAGAACTGAACTAGAACTGAACTAGAACTGAACTAGAACTGACTGAACTAGAACTGAACTAGAACTGAACTAGAACTGAACTAGAACTGAACTAGAACTGAACTAGAACTGAACTAGAACTGAACTAGAACTGAACTAGAACTGAACTAGAACTGAACTAGAACTGAACTAGAACTGAACTAGAACTGAACTAGAACTGAACTAGAACTGAACTAGAACTGAACTAGAACTGAACTAGAACTGAACTAGAACTGAACTAGAACTGAACTAGAACTGAACTAGAACTGAACTAGAACTGAACTAGAACTGAACTAGAACTGAACTAGAACTGAACTAGAACTGAACTAGAACTGAACTAGAACTGAACTAGAACTGAACTAGAACTGAACTAGAACTGAACTAGAACTGAACTAGAACTGAACTAGAACTGAACTAGAACTGAACTAGAACTGAACTAGAACTGAACTAGAACTGAACTAGAACTGAACTAGAACTGAACTAGAACTGACTGCACTTAGAAACTGAACTAGAAGCTGAACTAGAACTGAACTAGAACTGAACTATGAACTGAACTAACTACTGAACACTAAGAACTGAACTAGAACTGAACTAGAACTGAACTAACTGAACCTAGAACTGAACTAAACTGAACTAGAACTGAACTAGAAACTGACTAGAACTGAACCTAGACTGAACTAGAACTGAACTAGAACTGAACTAGAACTGAACTAGAACTGAACTAGAACTGACTAGAACTGAACTAGACTGAACTAGAACTGAACTAGAACTGAACTAGAACTGAACTAGAAACTGAACTAGAACTGAACTAGAACTGAACTAGAACTGAACTAGAACTGAACTAGAACTTGAACTAGAACTGAACTAGAACTGAACTAGAACTGAACTAGAACTGAACTAGACTGAACTAGAACTGAACTAGAACTGAACTAGAACTGAACTAGAACTGAACTAGAACTGAACCTAGAACTGAACTAGAACTGAACTAGAACTGAACTAGAACTGAACTAGAACTGAACTAGAACTGAACTAGAACTGAACTAGAACTGAACTAGAACTGAACTATAAATTGAACTAGAACGGAACTAAAACTGAACTAGAACTGAACTAGAACTGAACTAGAACTGACTAGAACTAGAACTGAACTAGAACTGAACTAGAACTGAACTAGAACTGAACTAGAACTGAACTAGAACTGAACTAGAACTGAACTAGAACTGAACTAGAACTGAACTAGAACTGAACTAGAAACTGAACTAGAACTGAACTAGAACTGAACTAGAACTGAACTAGAACTGAACTAGAACTGAACTAGAACTGAACTAGAACTGAACTAGAACTGAACTAGAACTGAACTAGAACTGAACTAGACTGAACTAGAACTGACTAAAACTGAACTAGAACTGAACTAGAACTGACTAGAACTGTACTAGAACTGTACTAGAACTGAACTAAAACTCAAAATAGTTCTAAAAAATGTTTCTTTTTGATAAGAAACCGGTAGTAAACAATGGGTTTAAATGCAGTGTTGTATGTTCTTCCCTTAAAATGTTCTAACCTCTGTGTACTAACTTCTTTACTTCTATAAACAAATCTGCATTATTTAATACTGAATTGATTTTGGCTTAAAGTCTTTGGAGAATTGTTGGCATATATCGGCACGTATGTAAATATCTCTTGTTAAACAATAATATTACTTATGTATTTGTGTTTGGAATTAAAGATTTGTGTTACAAAGGATATTCAAAAGAGACCTAATATTAGAAAAATACATAAGATGAGTATATAATAATAATTATTTATTCAAAGGCAAAATAACTATTATACTTATATGGACAGTACTTTTATATTTTGTGTAGTTTAAGTGAAACAAGTAAAATGTTTTTATTTCAATTGAAATGAGAGAGCATTCGCAAAAAGGGCTAATTATTTTTCAATTAGCGTAACATTTCTAACCCTAATTATAGGCGGATTTTGTATCTATTATTTATTAACTAACTGTTACATCTTGTCGATGATTTCACGCCTTCCTTTCCTTTGCCGTTTATATTTATTGCTACTGCCGAAAAGTGATTATGTAGTAAGAAAAAGTGATTATGTAGTAAGAAACCAAATTGATTCGCTTTTTAATTTTAAATAACCTATTTTCTATTTTTATCGATTTTATGGTCGTATTTTTAACAACTAAATAAAACTTTATAATTTCTTAGAAAATTTATCAACAAAAGTATCCAATTAATTGTAAAAAAATTTCCTTTTTTAATGATAATCTAAATTTCTATTTAAAAAAGATATTTAAATTTAGTTTAAAGTTAAAATTACGCTTTCATCATAAATAATTTAAATTGAACCAGAAACACTTTATTAATTGTTAATTATTCTTTGTATTTTCTATTATATTCCTATTTCAATTATAATTAATTTTTTTTTTTTGTTCTACAGTAATTTAAGTTTTATTTTGAAAGTGAAAGTGTAATAATAAAACAGTCTTATATACAAACCCACAAAGTTAAAAGTAAATACTAAGAAAAAACAGATACTAACAACCATTTATTGTTGTTTATTTAATTTCTTTTCATAAAGTTTTGTATATATTTTTTTGGTTAAACATATTTTATTACCTTTTTGTTTGGACAAAGAAAAAAATTATTTGTAAAACAGCAGCAACTAACAAGAAATGAACTAAAGTGAATTGAAATAAATTGGAAGGAAGAGGAAAACAAAAAAGTTAAGGACTACATAGAATTACATACAAATATGTATATCAGAAATACGTATAAATACGTATCAGCCCGACTGTTCTTGGAGCTAGTTATACCCATTATCAAAAAATATGGGGAGTATATTGATTTTGTCATTCCGTTTATAAAACATCGAAATATTTGTCATAGAACCACAAAAGTATATACATATATTCTGGGTCCATATTAAATTTTAAGTCGATCTAGCCATGTCCGTCCATCCGTCCATCTGTCTGTTTGTTGAAAACACGATAGAGTCCGAACGGAATGAGCTAGAGGGTTGAAATATTCCACAAATATCTTCTATAAATAAACCCTCATACAAGTGGACCCCCGAGAAGCAGCTTTAACGGGCATATCTCTTTTAAAAGTACGAGTATAGCGATGAAATTTAAATTTAATTTAAAAATTGATTTTCAAACATTTGCTGGGTTTTCAAAAAATTCTGTTCACATGTTTGTAATAAAAGTTTATTGTTTGCTATAGATTACAAATAACATTGTATGAGTTTTTTTATTAAATTTTTTAAAAATTCTATTTTTGTCTTTTTCTTCTTAGGTATCTTGCAGTAGACATATTGTTTAGAAAAATCAGCAGGTTATTTTATTATTTAGTTTTATTTTCTTTCTAAACACCTATGTATGGGTAAAAGTGAGTATGTATATTATTCTAATTTTTATTTTTTGTATGTTTTAATTACATTAGATTTTTGTCTTAAGCTTAATAGCATTTTGTAGCAGGATATTATCAATATGTTTTTATGGTTTTAGCAAAATTTATATCAACAAATTTACAGTAAACATTTAAGATAAGAGCTTCAGAATAGATGAAAAATCTTAAAAAGTTTTTAAATAGAAATTGTAGCAAATATTTAAATGCAAGTGTTAAAGTGTATCTTTTTAAGATTTTCTTAAAATTGCAATTTTGCAAAATAATATAGTCCATTTTTAGTAAAAACTATTTTTTATCAAAAGCGAATAGTTGTAAAAAATTGCCATCTTCTAACTCCTTAATCAACTGTAAAACATGGTTAAATATTTATCTTCAAGTTCAAATTGCTTTAAATATCTTAAACCATTAATGAATAAAAGTAAAAAACAAAATCTGAATTTCTTATTTTATCTACTTCTTTCTTTAAATAAAGTTTTCTTAATAACTCCAGCCGTATAATGTCAGAACTGTTCATTATTTCACACTTCATGGCGAAAAAAATCTTAACAATATCATTTATTCGTGCATTCTTTATCAAGTTGTTGTTGCTTTACCAACAAAAAAAAACATCCTTCTCTTGTCATCACAATTCACTCAAAATGTAATTACTTTATGGTTAAAATACCAAAAAAAAGGGAACAACGAAATATACAAAAGCAAAAGCAAAAAACCAACATCCATTTATAATGACTGGACATACATGGACTTGTATGGGGAGGCCTATAGCAAACTTAACCCACATAGATCAACCAAACAACCAACCCACCCACCCAAAAATAAGACTATAAAATATAAAACAAATGAAAATCCTGGCAAATAACATTTACTCCCCTTGTAAAAAATTTACATGCAAACAAATACATTCATACTTATTCACAACAACATACCCATTTCAACAATAATATTTTTGATTTAAAAAGAAAATAAGAAAAAAAAAGAAATCGGTCAGAGATTGTTGTAACCGTTGTTGGCCTTTGCTTTATATGGTCATATGTACATACATACATATATGTACTTTTTGTGTGCTGGTTTGGGTGATACATGACATTCTGCTATTTCAAATGTAACACTTCCTTAAGGTATTGATGAAAAGGGACTATTAGTTCAGCTTGCTGGATTGTTTTTGTTCATGTAATTTTGCCTTAAAATTCCCTTTTGACTTGCAGTGATTTATAATGCTTAGTGCTTGTTAGAGGTTTGAAATTAAAGATTTTAATAATTAAGTAGTAGAACATATTTGTTAGGTTTGACTGCAAAGAGTAGTACATGTTGCCACAATTGAAATAAATATTCAATTGGTAAAAATGGAAGATATGAAACACATTGATATAACTATAAATATAAGAAACAACAAAATACATGTACGTCCTTTAGATGGACTCACAAAGAATAGTGCCATACATAGTCAAAATATATGTTGTTTTGTTACCTAAGATATTTTATTTGTAGCATTTAAAATTTTTGGTAATGAGTACTTTAAGCATTGTAGTTATTATACATTACATGGTAATGAGTGGTCGTTAATACTTATTTTTTAATAAGGGTATGTCTGTTTTTGAAAAAACATTGATTTTTACATTTGTTTAAAAAGCAATTGCAAATAGCACGATCAAATAACTGGCTAATGGAGCATTGAATAAGAGTTAAGACCACTATATAAAGAAAATAACTTTGAAGCCGGTTTCAAATCCGGAATATTGGGGTAATAAGCACAGTTTTAACCAGTTGGTTTTGACCATCGTCGATTAAAAATAACCAGTTATTCACCCAAAAGTAAGCACTTAGACTTGTGTTGAGCTTGGTGTCGGAGGTTAGTTAGTTAGTTAGTTAGTTAGTAGTTAGTAGTTAGTAGTTAGTTAGTTAGTTAGTAGTTAGTTAGTTAGTTAGTTAGTTAGTTAGTTAGTTAGTAGTTAGTTAAGTTAGTTAGTTAGTTAGTTAGTTAGTTAGTTAGTTAGTGAGGAGGGAGGAGGGAGGAGGGAGGGAGGGAGGGGGAGGGAGGGAGGGAGTGAGGGAGTGAGGGAGGGAGGAGGAGGGAGGGAGGGAGGGAGGGAGGGAGGGAGGGAGGGGGGTAGGGAGGGAGGGAGGGAGGGAGGGAGGGAGGGAGGGAGGAGGGAGGGAGGGAGGGAGGGAGAGGAGGGAGGAGGGAGGGAGGGAGGGAGGGAGGGAGGGAGGGAGGAGGGAGGGAGGGAGGGAGGGAGGGAGGGAGGGAGGGAGGGAGGGAGGGAGGGAGAGGGAGGGAGTGAGGGAGGGAGGGAGGAGGGAGGGAGGGAGGGAGGGAGGGAGGGAGGGAGGGAGGGGGGAGGGAGGAGGGAGGGAGGAGGGAGGAGGGAGGGAGGGAGGGAGGGAGGGAGGAGGGAGGGAGGGAGGGAGGGAGGGAGGGAGGGAGGGAGGGAGCGCGCGGGGCCGCGCGCCGCGGGGGGGGGGGAGAGAGAGAACGAACGAACGAACGAACGAACGAACGAACGAACGAACGAACGAAACGAACGAACGAACGAACGAACGAACGAACGAACGAACGAACGAACGAACGAACGAACGAACGAAAGAACGAACGAACGAACGAACGAACGAACGAACGAACGAACGAACGAACGAACGAACGAAACGAACGAACGAACGAACGAAACGAACGAACGAACGAACAACGAACGAACGAAAACGAACGAACGAACGAACGACAAAACGAACGAACGAACGAACGAACGAACAACGAACGAACGAACGAACGAACGAACGAACGAACGAACAAACGAACGAACGAAACGAACGAACGAACGAACGAACACGAACGAACGAACTAACGAACTAACGAACAACGAACGAACTAACTAACTAACTAAACTAACGAACAACTAAACGAATAACTAACTAACGAAAACTAACGAACTAACTAACTAACTAAACTAACTAACTACTAACTAACTAACTAACTAACTAACTAAACTAACTAACTAACTAACTAACTAACTAACTAACTAAAACTAACTAACTAAACTAACTAACTAACTAACCTCCGACACCAAACGCTCAACACAAGTCTAAGTGCTTACTTTTTGGGTGAATAACTGGTTATTTTTAATCGACGATGGTCAAAACCAACTGGTTAAAACTGTGCTTATTACCCCAATATTCCGGATTTGAAACCGGCTTCAAAGTTATTTCTTTATATAGTGGTCTTAACTCTTTTCAATG
>NW_023998146.1:0-10646 GCF_015586225.1 Lucilia sericata | reverse complement strand
TTATAAAGTATATCTTCTATATGTTTTGTGATAGCTTAGGCTATGGAATAAATGTACTAGATTGTTGTAATCTAGCAAAACAAAAAATAATAGAATATACACTTTAATCAAGTAATTAATGAGTTTAAATCAATAGAGAAATTGATACTGAAATGGTTTGATCAATTATTATATAGTGTAATGTTTTTACCAACCGAATATCAAAAAAAAAAACTTTATGTATTATGTGGTATTCTGATTTCTCAATACAATCTTGTGGAATTATTCCAGAAATATCAATTAAGCGGTTAATGTGAACAAATAGGAAATTATTCCGTAATCAATTTATTAAATGAATTTTGTATTAAATTTTAGAATTTTTATTTTTTTCGTGAAATTTGATTTTCATTGAAATTTGATTTTATTGGAATTTGATTTTCATTGAATTTGATTTTCCTTGTAATTAGATTTTCATTGGAATTTGATTTTCAAGAAAAATTATTTATTATGGGACAAACAAAAATTTTAAATATATCGAATTATTTCGTTTGCAAATTAAATTTATTTAAGTTTGCAGAGATTAAATCTTTTTTTTCTAAATTTATTTTCGATATTTTGTTTTATAAAAAATTTTAAATTTAATTTTTTTTCGTGTTGAAAATCAATTAGAAGCAAGAATTGAATATGTATTTACTGTTATAAATTGAACTTCAATAAATAAATATTTGAAAATAAAATTTTGATAATTGAAATCGTATTTAAGTTTTTTCTGTGCAAATATATCCAAAAATTTATTTTAAATTAACAAATTTCTTTATAATTTGGTGTAGGACAATTCATGTACCTATGCTGTATAAATTAACCATATGTTTCTATTTAAGAGCAAAATATTTTATAGTTTTCATTTAAGAGAGGGACAACTTCCAAAATTTTTTTTATTTGTATAATACTCAAGAGAACGCACTTTGTTTTTACCGGCGAATATTGTAAGTTATTAAAGTTTATGTTTTGTGTGGCTGTAATATGTATTAAATACATATACTTTTTAATTTTGTTCTACTTATTAGGCAGAATAAACACCACAAACGCACGAATGATCATAGGGTTATAAACGTTTAATATTTTACAACAGTATATTAATTTTTATTAACAAAAATGTTTTCTGTATTCTTTTGTTATTTGTGTTTTGAGTGGCTGTAGTATGTATTCTTAGTTAAATTTTGACTTTAACTTTTAAATACATATACTTTTTAATTTTATTCTACTTATTAGGCAGAATAAACACCACAAACGTTATTACACATACACTTTTATTCTTTTAATTATTTTTCAAATTTCGAAGTTTTTATAATTCTGTTTTCTATTTTTGGGAATTTCGTTAATAAATAATCGAGAATAAATATATAAAAATTGCATACAATCACGATAAAATTTTAGCATCACTAAATGTAGTTTTTTTTTCAATTTAATTGTTTGTTGGGATTATTTCATTTTTTTTTTCAAAATGTGTTACAATCAGTTCAACATGTAAGAGAGATAATGAAAGAACTTTTTAGCATCACTAAATGTAGTTTTTTTTTTTTTTTATGAAAATTTTAAAAAACTCTTGGTTATATTCAAGTCTTCACTTTTCACTAGCTTTTTTTTCCAAAAACCGTATAAATATTTTAAAGCACATTTATTTTTAACAAAATTTTATTTATTTGTACCACTTTTTCAATTTAGAATAGTTTACAATATATTTTTCTTTATTAACACTTTTTTTCGCAAATTAATTACTCACATTAAATATTCGAGTGTAAAAATAATGTAAAATTACTCACTTTAGATTTGATGAATTGCTTTCTCTTACTTCGTTTGAGTGTACTTGCTTTTGTTCTTCCTTCCTTCTTGTTGTTGAGATGTTCTCTTACTGATATGCCCTTGATGTGCTCTCTTGATGAATGAGTGATGTTTGCTCTCTTGATGAATGAGTGGGAGAGATACAGAAATTCTCTTATTTCTGTTTTTAATTTGAACTCTTTTTTTCCCGTTTGATTTTATTTGTAATTTTCTTTTTGCTTTATTTTATTTTTTTCTTAATTTTTATACCCACCATCAAAAAAGATGGGGGGTATATTGATTTTGTCATTCCGTTTGTAACACATCGAAATATTGGTCATAGACCCATAAAAGTATATATATTCCGGGTCCTTATTAAATTCTAAGACGATCTAGCCATGTCCGTCCGTCTGTCCGTCTGTCCGTCCGTCCGTCCGTCCGTCCGTCTGTCCGTCTGTCTGTTGAAATCACGATAGGGACCACACGAGAGGAGCTAGACAGTTGAAATTTTGCATAAACATTCTCTATTATTAAGGTTTGTTTGGTATTGAAAATGGGCAATATCGGTCCACTTTTTCGGATAGCCCCCATACAAGTGGACCTCCAAAAAACAGCTTTAACGGGCATAACTGTTTTATAAGTAGGAGTATAGCGATGAAATTCGACATAAAGAAGTTTAATGTGAGCCAAAATCTTTCAACCAAATTTTTTGAGGATCGGCCTATAAATGACCCTACCCCCCATATAAGGTCCCCTTCTGAAAATTACTTTAACACTCATTACTGGTCCCAAAATGCAAGTATAGCGATGAAATTTGGTATAAGTATGTTCCTTACGAACCAAAATCTCTCTACCAATTTTTTTTAGGATCGGCCCATAAATGACCCTACCCCCTATATAAAGTCCCCTTTAGAAAATGACTTTAACACTCATTACTAGCCTAAAAATTCGATTCGAGTATAGCGATGAAATTCAGTATAAGTAGGTTTCTTACGAACCAAAACCTTTTAACCAATTTTTTTAGGATCGGCCCATAAATGACCCTACCCCCCATATATAAGGTCCCCTCCTGAAAATGACTTTAACACTCATTACTGGCCCTAAAACGCAAGTATAGTAATGAAATTTGACATAAATAAGTTTCATGTGAACCAAAATTTTTCTACCAAATTTTTTGAAGATCGGTCCATAATTAACCCTACCCCTCATATAAGGTCCCCTTTAGAAAATTACTTTAACACTCATTACTGCTCCAAAAATGCGGGTATAGCGATGAAATTCGGTATAAGTAAGTTTCTTACGAACCAAAATCGCTCTACGAATTTTTTTAAGATCGCCCCATAAATGACCCTATCCCCATATAAGGTCCCCGCCTGAAAATGACTTTAACGCTCATTACTGGCTAAAAAATATGAATATAGCAATAAAATTTACACAATTAAGTTCCTCGCGAGCCAAAATCTTTTTAATAACTTTTATGTGGATAGGTCCATAATTGGCCCTATTGCGTCCACTTCAGGTATTAGATTAAACGATCATTATTGGCTTAAAAATATGAGTTATGAAATACGGTTATGAAATTCGCTCCGAATTCCATGCGGAATGTGTTGCTAATACACAAAAGGTTCCCTTCAGGAAAGAGTTTTGGTTAATAACTACGAGTGTTCCTTATTTAAAATACGAGTATAGCGCTGAAATTTTGCATAAACAAGTCCTATACATAATCTATGTACAAAATTTTATGAGTATCGGTTCATAATTGACGCTCACGGTTTAAGAATTGAAATAAAATATTTGTTTTTTTTTTTAATTAATATTTTGTTAGTTCAAAAGAGCTCGGGCAATAATTGACTTAAGCCATATTCCAAATATCACGCTGATGTTTATAGGGGAGCATTAATTTTACTCATACGGTTTGATGGTGGGTATATGAGATTCGGCACAGCCGAATATAACACTCTTACTTGTTTTACATTTAATTTTTTCCACATTTAATATGTACGTATATATGTATGCATGTATGTACACTTTATTTGCTTGTAATAACACAATTAGGGTATTCATAAAATAATTTTTTCTTTTAATATTCATGTAAGCTTATTAATTTTCAATATATATATATACTTTTCTTATATTTTTTTTTTTGTTTTATAGCGGCACTTTTTATACCCACCATCAAAAAAGATGGGGGGTATATTGATTTTGTCATTCCGTTTGTAACACATCGAAATATTGGTCATAGTCCCATAAAAGTATATATATTCCGGGTCCTTATTAAATTCTAAGACGATCTAGCCATGTCCGTCCGTCTGTCCGTCTGTCCGTCCGTCCGTCTGTCCGTCTGTCTGTTGAAATCACGATAGGGACCACACGAGAGGAGCTAGACAGTTGAAATTTTGCATAAACATTCTCTATTATTAAGGTTTGTTTGGTATTGAAAATGGGCAATATCGGTCCACTTTTCGGATAGCCCCCATACAAGTGGACCTCCAAAAAACAGCTTTAACGGGCATAACTGTTTTATAAGTAGGAGTATAGCGATGAAATTCGACATAAAGAAGTTTAATGTGAGCCAAAATCTTTCAACCAAATTTTTTGAGGATCGGCCTATAAATGACCCTACCCCCCATATAAGGTCCCCTTCTGAAAATTACTTTAACACTCATTACTGGTCCCAAAATGCAAGTATAGCGATGATATTCGGTATAAGTATGTTCCTTACGAACCAAAATCTCTCTACCAATTTTTTTTAGGATCGGCCTATAAATGACCCTACCCCCTATATAAAGTCCCCTTTAGAAAATGACTTTAACACTCATTACTAGCCTAAAAATTCGAGTATAGCGATGAAATTCAGTATAAGTAAGTTTCTTACGAACCAAAACCTTTTAACCAATTTTTTTTAGGATCGGCCCATAAATGACCCTACCCCCCATATAAGGTCCCCTCCTGAAAATGACTTTAACACTCATTACTGGCCCTAAAATGCAAGTATAGTAATGAAATTTGACATAAATAAGTTTCATGTGAACCAAAATTTTTCTACCAAATTTTTTGAAGATCGGTCCATAATTAACCCTACCCTTCATATAAGGTCCCCTTTAGAAAATTACTTTAACACTCATTACTGCTCCAAAAATGCGGGTATAGCGATGAAATTCGGTATAAGTAAGTTTCTTACGAACCTATCCCCATATAAGGTCCCCGCCTGAAAATGACTTTAACGCTCATTACTGGCTAAAAAATATGAATATAGCAATAAAATTTACACAATTAAGTTCCTCGCGAGCCAAAATCTTTTTAATAACTTTTATGTGTTTAGGTCCATAATTGGCCCTATTGCGTCCACTTCAGGTATTAGATTAAACGATCATTACTGGCTTAAAAATATGAGTTATGAAATACGGTTATGAAATTCGCTCCGAATTCCATGCGGAATGTGTTGCTAATACACAAAAGGTTCCCTTCAGGAAAGAGTTTTGGTTAATAACTACGAGTGTTCCTTATTTAAAATACGAGTATAGCGCTGAAATTTTGCATAAACAAGTCCTATACATAATCTATGTACAAAATTTTATGAGTATCGGTTCATAATTGACGCTCACGGTTTAAGAATTGAAATAAAATATTTGTTTTTTTTTTGAAATTAATATTTTGTTAGTTCAAAAGAGCTCAGGCAATAATTGACTTAAGCCATATTCCAAATATCACGCTGATGTTTATAGGGGAGCATTAATTTTACTCATACGGTTTGATGGTGGGTATATGAGATTCGGCACAGCCGAATATAACACTCTTACTTGTTTTTTATGTATTTTAACATTTTTTCCTTTTATATACTTTTATATATAAAACTTTAAAAATAGCGGCACTTTTTTTTATGTATTTTAACATTTTTTCTTTTTATATATAAATCTTTAAAAATAGCGGCACTTTTTTCTTAATTTTTTCTATAGCGGCACTTTTTTTTATGTATTTTCTGATTTTTTCTGATTTTTTTTTCTATAGCGGATCTTTTTTATTTTATGTATTTTCTGATTTTTTTTTTTTTTTCTTATAGCGGCACTTTTTTCTTTTTATGTATTTTAAAATTTTTTCTTTTATATACTTTATATATATATATATATTCTTAATTTTTTCTATAGCGGCACTTTTTTTATACCCACCATTAAAAAAGATGGGGGGTATATTGATTTTGTCATTCCGTTTGTAACACATCGAAATATTGGTCATAGACCCATAAAAGTATATATATTCCGGGTCCTTATTAAATTCTAAGACGATCTAGCCATGTCCGTCCGTCTGTCCGTCCGTCCGTCCGTCTGTCCGTCTGTCTGTTGAAATCACGATAGGGACCACACGAGAGGAGCTAGGCAGTTGAAATTTTTCATAAATATTCTCTATTGTTAAGGTTTGTTTGGTATTGAAAATGGGCAATATCAGTCCACTTTTTCGGATAGCCCCCATACAAGTGGACCTCCAAAAAACAGCTTCAACGGGCATAACTGCTTCAGAAGTACAAGTATAGCGATGAAATTCGACATAAATAAGTTCCATATGAGCCAAAATCTTTCTACCAAATTTTTTCAGGATCGGCCCATAAATGACCCTACCCCCCATATAAGGTCCCCTTCTGAAAATGACTTTAACACTCATTACACACATAACACTCATGTGAGCCAAAATCTTTTTACCAAATTTTTTGAGGATCGGTCCATAATTGACCCTACCCCTCATATAAGGTCCCCTTTAGAAAATTACTTTAACACTCATTACTGGTCCAAAAATGCGAGTATAGCGATGAAATTCGGTATAAATAAGTTTCTTACGAACCGAAATCGCTCTACGAATTTTTTTTTAAGATCGGCCCATAAATGACCCTACCCCCCATATAAGGTCCCCTTCTGAAAATGACTTTAACGCTCATTATTGGCTAAAAAATACGAATATAGCAATAAAATTTTACACAATTAAGTTCCTCGCGAGCCAAAATCTTTTTAATAACTTTAATATGGATAGGTCCATAATTGGCCCTTCTCCCCCTATTGGGTCCACTTCAGGAAATAGCTTTAACGCTCATTACTGTCTTAAAAATAAGAGTAAAGCGATGAAATGCTACACACGTAAGTTTTTTACGAGCCAAAATCTCGGTACCAATTTTTTTTGGATCGGCCCATAAATGACCCTTCCCCCATATAAGGCCCCCTCTGCAAATAACTATACTGCTCATTACTGGCTTAAAAATATTAATGTAGTGAAGAAAATTGACGCACATAAGTTTAATGCGTGCCAAAATCTCTCCACTAAATTTAGGGAGGATCGGTCCATAATTTACCCTACCGCCCATACAAGGTCCCCTTTAGAAAATTTCTTAAACGATCATTACTGGCTTAAAAATATGAGTTATGAAATACGGTTATGAAATTCGCTCCGAATTTCATAACCGTATTTCATAACTCATGTGTCGGTAATTCACCCTACCCCCCATATAAGCCACTTTATAAAATTACATGAACGCTAATTGCCGGCATAAAAATGCGAGAACAGCGAATGTAAACAAGTTTTATATGAACCAAAATCAGTCTACAAAAAGTTATGAGGATAGGTCAAAAATTGACCATACACCACATATGAGATCCTCTTTAGAAAATTTGATGAAGAAAACTCTGATAATTACAAGTACAGTACAAAATATTAAAAATTAATATTTTGTTAGTTCAAAAGAGCTCGGTCCATAATTGTCTTAAGCTATATTCCAAACATCACCCTGATGTTTATATGGGAGCATTCCTTTTACGGCATACGGTTTGATGGTGGGTATATGAGATTCGGCACAGCCGAATATAACACTCTTACTTGTTTCATTTGAATTTATTTTTTTTCTATTTTTATACCCACCATCAAAAAGATGTGGGGTATATTGATTTTGTCATTCCGTTTGTAACACATCGAAATATTGGTCATAGACCCATAAAAGTATATATATTCCGGGTCCTTATTAAATTCTAAGACGATCTAGCCATGTCCGTCCGTCTGTCCGTCCGTCCGTCCGTCTGTCCGTCTGTCTGTTGAAATCACGATAGGGACCACTCGAGAGGAGCTAGACAGTTGAAATTTTGCATAAACATTCTCTATTATTAAGGTTTGTTTGGTATTGAAAATGGGCAATATCGCTCCACTTTTTCGGATAGCCCCCATACAAGTGGACCTCCAAAAAACAGCTTTAACGGGCATAACTGTTTTATTAGTAGGAGTATAGCGATGAAATTCGACATAAAGAAGTTTAATGTGAGCCAAAGTTTAATGTGAGCCATACAAGTGGACCTCCAAAAAACAGCTTTAACGGGCATAACTGTTTTATAAGTAGGAGTATAGCGATGAAATTCGACATAAAGAAGTTTAATGTGAGCCAAAATCTTTCAACCAAATTTTTTTGAGGATCGGCCTATAAATGACCCTACCACCCATATAAGGTCCCCTTCTGAAAATTACTTTAAACACTCATTACTGGTCCCAAAATGCAAGTATAGCGATGAAATTCGGTATAAGTATGTTCCTTACGAACCAAAATCTCTCTACCAATTTTTTTTAGGATCGGCCCATAAATGACCCTACCCCCTATATAAAGTCCCCTTTAGAAAATGACTTTAACACTCATTACTAGCCTAAAAATTCGAGTATAGCGATGAAATTCAGTATAAGTAAGTTTCTTACGAACCAAAACCTTTTAACCAATTTTTTTTAGGATCGGCCCAAAAATGACCCTACCCCCCATATAAGGTCCCCTCCTGAATATGACTTTAACACTCATTACTGGCCCTAAAATGCAAGTATAGTAATGAAATTTGACATAAATAAGTTTCATGTGAACCAAAATTTTTCTACCAAATTTTTTGAAGATCGGTCCATAATTAACCCTACCCCTCATATAAGGTCCCCTTTAGAAAATTACTTTAACACTCATTACTGCTCCAAAAATGCGGGTATAGCGATGAAATTCGGTATAAGTAAGTTTCTTACGAACCAAAATCGCTCTACGAATTTTTTTAAGATCGGCCCATAAATGACCCTATCCCCATATAAGGTCCCCGCCTGAAAATGACTTTAACGCTCATTACTGGCTAAAAAATATAAATATAGCAATAAAATTTACACAATTAAGTTCCTCGCGAGCCAAATCTTTTTAATAACTTTTATGTGGATAGGTCCATAATTGGCCCTACTCCCCCTATTGCGTCCACTTCAGGTATTAGATTAAACGATCATTACTGGCTTAAAAATATGAGTTATGAAATACGGTTATGAAATTCGCTCCGAATTCCATGCGGAATGTGTTGCTAATACACAAAAGGTTCCCTTCAGGAAAGAGTTTTGGTTAATAACTACGAGTGTTCCTTATTTAAAATACGAGTATACCGCTGAAATTTTGCATAAACTAGTCCTATACATAATCTATGTACAAAATTTTATGAGTATCGGTTCATAATTGACGCTCACGGTTTAAGAATTGAAATAAATATTTGTTTTTTTTTTTTAATTAATATTTTGTTAGTTCAAAAGAGCTCGGGCAATAATTGACTTAAGCCATATTCCAAATATCACGCTGATGTTTATAGGGGAGCATTAATTTTACTCATACGGTTTGATGGTGGGTATATGAGATTCGGCACAGCCGAATATAACACTCTTACTTGTTTTTGTTTGATTTTTCAATGCCGACGGCTTTTTTTCACTTTTACTCACTCTTCCTGTCTTTCTTTTTTTATACCCACCATCAAAAAAGATGGGGGGTATATTGATTTTGTCATTCCGTTTGTAACACATCGAAATATTGGTCATAGTCCCATAAAAGTATATATATTCCGGGTCCTTATTAAATTCTAAGACGATCTAGCCATGTCCGTCCGTCTGTCCGCTGTCCGGTCGTCCGTCCGTCCGTCCGTCTGTCTGTTGAAATCACGATAGGGACCACACGAGAGGAGGTAGACAGTTGAAATTTTGCATAAACATTCTGTATTATTAAGGTTTGTTTGGTATTGAAAATGGGCAATATCGGTCCACTTTTTCGGATAGCCCCTATACAAGTGGACCTCCAAAAAACAGCTTTAACGGGCATAACTGTTTTATAAGTAGGAGTATAGCGATGAAATTCGACATAAAGAAGTTTAATGTGAGCCAAAATCTTTCAACCAACGATCATTACTGGCTTAAAAATATGAGTTATGAAATACGGTTATGAAATTCGCTCCGAATTCCATGCGGAATGTGTTGCTAATACACAAAAGGTTTCCCTTCAGGAAAGAGTTTTGGTTAATAACTACGAGTGTTCCTTATTTAAAATACGAGTATAGCGCTGAAATTTTGCATAAACAAGTCCTATACATAATCTATGTACAAAATTTTATGAGTATCGGTTCATAATTGACGCTCACGGTTTAAGAATTGAAATAAAATATTTGTTTTTTTTTTTAATTAATATTTTGTTAGTTCAAAAGAGCTCAGGCAATAATTGACTTAAGCCATATTCCAAATATCACGCTGATGTTTATAGGGGAGCATTAATTTTACTCATACGGTTTGATGGTGGGTATATGAGATTCGGCACAGCCGAATATAACACTCTTACTTGTTCTTATTATACCCACCATCAAAAAAGATGGGGGGTATATTGATTTTGTCATTCCGTTTGTAACACATCGAAATATTGGTCATAGACCCATAAAAGTATATATATTCCGGGTCCTTATTAAATTCTAAGACGATCTAGCCATGTGCGTCCGTCTGTCCGTCTGTCCGTCCGTCCGTCTGTCCGTCTGTCTGTTGAAATCACGATAGGGACCACACGA
>NW_023998145.1:0-10598 GCF_015586225.1 Lucilia sericata | reverse complement strand
ACTAGAATATCACTAGACTATCATTAGACTCTCACTAGAATATCACTAGACTATCACTAGACTATCACTAGACTATCACTAGACTATCACTAGACTATCACTAGACTATCACTAGACTATCACTAGACTATCACTAGACCATCACTAGACTATCACTAGACTATCACTCCACTATCAGTACACTGTCACGAGGCTATCACTAGACTATCACAAAACTATCACTAGACTATGATACTCATGACTGGTGTAGATTACCAAATGGTCGGCCATGTCTGACTATACTTTTTATTTTTTTTATATGCTGCCAACACTACCCGATATTTACTTAAAGATGAATCTCTTGAGGACCTTAGTGAACCCGAAATGCGGGAGTTTAAGGAAAGGCTAAATATAGTATTGCATGAATATGATCCTTCGGCATGAACCATTTTAATGCATTTTACAATCTACAATCAGAGAGTGGAGAATGATCCCTGTATCCATTAATATTAATTATCATTATAATCCATAAACCATCCAACAATATGGAAACGTTTTAAGCAATAATCCTGAATGTCAAGGCTGCTGGTGATTCAGTTCATTAGCCATTCATTTTCAATATACAATTTTAAATCATTAACTAATTTTAATACAAATATAAAACACCTATAAAAGCTCCGATAACCTTTTCAACTAAGTAAATCAGCTAATGCAATTTCATATATAAGCTGATATCTCAAACCCAAAACCGAGATTCATATAAATCAAACTCACAACAAATATTTCAAATAGTTTCTTCAGAAAACTCAAAGAACCATGGCTTTCCTTAAACTTGTGAACATCTCTCTAGTTCTAATCCTGGCCCAAGTAAGTATAAATAAGAAGATTAAACCAAATTCTTATTAATATTTTACTTTCTTTGCACAGAGTGTCCTCTGCGATCACTCCGATAAAATTCTTGAGCACACCATACAAAATTTCGCCTCCATACCCAAACATTATGAAGTTATTGCTGCCAATGCCACACAATATTTACTCAAGGATAAAGCTTTGTTGGCCAATCACAAGCCCGAAGTAATGGAGTTTAAAAGCAAGCTAAACGTATTCATGGACAAGTATGCAAATTCAGGAAAAGATATTTCAGCTTCTTATGAAGCTTTAGACGAGTTTGTTGATCTAACCGATTATTATTATGAACTACCCGAAGATAAAGTCAACGATGAATACAAATTCATTATTGAATTATTAAATAAATACAACTTCAAAGATATATCCATGGAATTGACAACACGTTTGGAAAAGTTTTTCGAGACTTTCGTTAAAATGTTTGACGAGAATAGAAGTAACTATGAGAAGAGTGTATTGGAGCATTTCGATAAATTTACTAGTTTAACTAATTTGGAAGAAAAAATAAAATTCTTCATTGATTTCGCTCTTGCTGATTGATAAAATTATGATGAAATTTAAAGAAAATTTCGAAAATAAATGATTATAAAGAAATAATTTTATAAAAAGATTTTTACTAAATATTTTCTCCACCATAGACTTGATTATAAATTAGTCTATAGTCTTGACTAGAGATAAGTCTATAGTCTTGAATATAGATGAGTCTTGACTGTAGAACAGTCTATAGTCTTGACTATAGATCAGTCTATAGTCTTGACTATAGATCATTCTATAGTCTTGACTATAGATCAGCATACAGTCTTGACTATAGATCAGTCTATAGTCTTGACTTTAGATCAGTCTATAGTCTTGACTACAGATCAGTCTATAGTCTTGACTATAGATCAGTCTATAGTCTTGACTATAAATCAGTCTATAGTCTTGACTATAGATTAGTCTATAGTCTTGACTATAGATTAGTCTATAGTCTTGACTATAGATTAGTCTATAGTCTTGACTATAGATTAGTCTATAGTCTTGACTATAGATTAGTCTATAGTCTTGACTATAGATTAGTCTATAGTCTAATCTATAGTCTTGACTATAGATTAGTCTATTGTCTTGACTATAGATTAGTCTATAGTCTTGACTATAGATTAGTCTATTGTCTTGACTATAGATTAGTCTATAGTCTAGATTAATCTATAGTCTTGACTATAGATTAATCTATAGTCTTGACTATAGATTAATCTATAGTCTTGACTATAGATTAGTCTATAGTCTTGACTATAGATTAGTCTATAGTCTTGACTATAGATTAGTCTATAGTCTTGACAATAGATTAGTCTATAGTCTTGACTATAGATTAGTCTATAGTCTTGACTATAGATTAGTCTAAAGTCTTGACTATAGATTAGTCTATAGTCTTGACTATAGATTAGTCTATAGTCTTGACTATAGATTAGTCTATAGTCTTGAATATAGATTAGTCTATAGTCTTGACTATAGATTAGTCTATAGTCTTGACTATAGATTAGTCTATAGTCTTGACTATAGATTAGTCTATAGTCTTGACTATAGATTAGTCTATAGTCTTGACTATAGATTAGTCTATAGTCTTGACTATAGATTAGTCTATAGTCTTGACTATAGATTAGTCTATAGTCTTGACTATAGATTAGTCTATAGTTTTGACAATAGATTAGTCTATAGTCTTGACTATAGATTAGTCTATAGTCTTGACTATAGATTAGTCTATAGTCTTGACTATAGATTAGTCTATAGTCTTGAATATAGATTAGTCTATAGTCTTGACTATAGATTAGTCTATAGTCTTGACTATAGATTAGTCTATAGTCTTGACTATAGATTAGTCTATAGTCTTGACTATAGATTAGTCTATAGTCTTGACTATAGATTAGTCTATAGTCTTGACTATAGATTAGTCTATAGTCTTGACTATAGATTAGTCTATAGTCTTGACTATAGATCAGTCTATAGTCTTGACTATAGATCAGTCTATAGTCTTGACTATAGATCAGTCTATAGTCTTGACTGTAGATCAGTCTATAGTCTTGACTATAGATCAGTCTATAGTCTTGACTATAGATCAGTCTATAGTCTTGACTATAGATCAGTCTATAGTCTTGACTATAGCTCAGTATATAGTCTTCACTATAGCTCAGTCTATAGTCTTGACTATAGATTAGTCTATAGTCTTGACTATAGATTAGTCTATAGTCTTGACTATGGATTAGTCTATAGACTTGACTATAGATTAGTCTATAGTCTTGACTATAGATTAGTCTATAGTCTTGACTATAGATTAGTCTCTAGTTTTGACTATATATTAGTGTATAGTCCTGACTATAGATCAGTCTGTAGTCTTGACTATAGCTCAGTATATAGTCTTCACTATAGCTCAGTCTATAGTCTTGACTATAGATCAGTCTATAGTCTTGACTATAGATCAGTCTATAGTCTTGACTATAGCTCAGTATATAGTCTTCACTATAGCTCAGTCTATAGTCTTGACTATAGATTAGTCTATAGTCTTGACTATAGATTAGTCTATAGTCTTGACTATGGATTAGTCTATAGACTTGACTATAGATTAGTCTATAGTCTTGACTATAGATTGATCTAACTATACATTAGTCTTAACTATACATTAGTCTATAGACTTGACTAGAGATTAGTCTATAAATTAACACGTTACCTATAATTTGTATAGTTTTTGTAGGATCAGATGTCTTTATCACATAACTCAAATAAAGACGCAAGAATCTATATACCATGAAATGAAAACACAAAAAAACCCAAGCTGTTAAACAATTATATAAAGTGATAACCTTTTAAAACTCAATAAATAAATCATAAAAATATAAGAAACTCAAAAAATGTTTAAATAAGTATAGAATAAATTTTATAGACAGTATGTTTCCGAAATCCACAGTAGTCTTAAAGACAACAAAACGGTAATGGCACTATTAAAAATTTTGAATATAATTTTCGTGTTGATCTCAGTAACGGTAAGTTTAGTTGAATGATAAACAATATACCAATTAATCGAAAAATCTCCTCAGCAAATCTTCGGCCATCCCGTGGCAGTCTCTAATCCAGACAATAATGCTGCCCTAGATCAAATGAGTTTAAATGACAGTGCCACTGATAGACTTCTGGTCTTAACCGTGGATAATTTCAATAGCATATCCGAACAATATGTCTTGGACGCTCTCAAAGTCACAAATCATATGCTTAAGGATGAAGATTTAAAATCCAATAGTAAGCCAGAAGTCTTAGTGTTCAAATTCAAACTCTGCTCATTCCTAAGTAACTATAATAAAGCCCAAAGTATGCAAGAAATTTATGAATCAATGGCTGATTTTGTCAATATAACCTATTATTATTTTGAACTAAGCGAACAGCAACAAATCACAAAGGAATCAAAATTTATTATTGATATTTTAAATAAATACAATTGTGAAGCTGTAACTGTGAAATTATTTGAACTTTTCGAAAATTTTTTTGGCGAATTTATCGAAAAGTTTGAAGAAAATAAAAAGGGTCTGCCAAAACCCATTTTGAAATGGTTCGATACATTTATAATATTAAGCAACTTGAAAGTAAAGATGGATTCCATTACAGAGTTTACGCAGTTGGCTTATAAATATTAAGAAATGTTTCTAAATGAGAATTTTGTGCAAAAAAATTATTTTGTCTTCAATAAATATTGGATGTAAACACCGAATTTGTAACGATTTCAAGTGATTTGGCCTTAGATTTTATGTTTTTACTCAAAATATCGAAAGTAAGAAAATAAAAGTGATCACAGATTATCATTCTTTTGGCCCTAGCTCCTCTGGTTTAACGAGAAAATGTACTTTTATGTTTTCACTCAAAATATGGAATTTTGGAAGGATTTATGAGTGATCACAGATTTTCATTGTTTTGGTCCTAGTTCCTCTAGTTTAGCCAGAAAATGAACTTTTATGTTTTCACTCAAAATATCGAATTTTGACAGGATTTTTAAGTGATCACAGATTTTTACTGTTTTGGCTTTAGCTCTTCTAGTTTAGCCAGAAAATTGACTTTTATGTTTTCACTCCAAATATCGAATTTTGTTAGGATTTATAAGTGATCAGAGATTTTCATTGTTTTGACCCTAGCTCCTCTAGTTTAGCCAGAAAATGGACTTTTATGTTTTCACTCAAAATATCGAATTTTGGTTGGATTTATAAGTGATCACAGATTTTCATTGCTTTGGCCCAAACTCTTCTAGTTTAGCCAGAAAATGGACTTTTATGTTTTCACTCAAAATATTGAATTTTGGTAGGATTTATAAGTGATCACAGATTTTCATTGTTTTGGCCCTAGCTCCTCTAGTTTAGCCAGAAAATGGACTTTTATGTTTTCACTCCAAATATCGAATTTTGTTAGGATTTATAAGTGATCACAGATTTTCATTGTTTTGACCCTAGCTCCTCTAGTTTAGCCAGAAAATGGACTTTTATGTTTTCACTCAAAATATCGAAATTTAGTAGGATTTTCGAGTGATCACAGATTTTCATTGTTTTGGCCCTAGCTCTTCTAGTTTAGCCAGAAAATGGACTTTAATGTTTTCACTCAAAATATCGAATTTTGTTAGGATTTATAAGTGATCACAGATTTTTACTGTTTTGGCTGTAGCTCTTCTAGTTTAGCCAGAAAATGGACTTTTATGTTTTCACTCCAAATATCGAATTTTGTTAGGATTTTTGAGTGATCACAGATTTTCATTGTTTTGGCCCTAGCTCTTCTAGTTTAGCCAGAAAATGGACTTTTATGTTTCCACTCAAAATATCGAAATTTAGTAGGATTTTCGAGTGATCACAGATTTTCATTGTTTTGGCCCTAGCTCTTCTAGTTTAGCCAGAAAATGGGCTTTTATGTTTTCACTCAAAAAATCAAATTTTGATAGGATTTATGAGTGATCACAGATTTTCATTGTTTTGGCTGTAGCTTCTCTAGTTTAACCAGAAAATTGACTTTTATGTTTTCACTCAAAATATGGAATTTTGATAGGATATATAAGTGATCACAGATTTTCATTGTTTTGGCTGTAGCTCCTCTAGTTTAGCCAGAAAATGGGCTTTTATGTTTTCACTCAAAATATGGAATTTTGGTAGGATTTATAAGTGATCACAGATTTTCATTGTTTTGCCTGTAGCTCCCCTAGTTTAGCCAGGAAATGGATTTTTAGCAAGAAAATGGACTTTTAGGTTTTCACTCAAAAAATCGAATTTTGGTAGGATTTATAAGTGATCACAGATTTTCATTGCTTTGGTCGTAGCTCCTCTAGTTTAGCCAGAAAATGGACTTTTATGTTTTCACTCAAAATATCGAATTTTGGTAGGATTTATAGGTGACCACAGATTTTCATTGTTATGGCCCTAGCTCCTCTAGTTTAGCCAGAAAATGGACTTTTATGTTTTCACTCAAAATATCGAATTAGTAGGATTTATAAGTGATCACAGATTTTCATTGTTTTGACCCTAGCTCTTCTAGTTTAGCCAGAAAATGGACTTTTATGTTTTCACTCAAAAAATCAAATTTTGATAGGATTTATGAGTGATCACAGATTTTCATTGCTTTGGTCGTAGCTCCTCTAGTTTAGCCAGAAAATGGACTTTTATGTTTTCACTCAAAAAATCAAATTTTGGTAGGATTTATAAGTGATCACAGATTTTCATTGTTTTGGCTGTAGCTCCTCTTAGCCAGAAAATGGGCTTTTATGTTTTCAGTCAAAATATCGAATTTAGGTAGTATTTATAAGTGATCACAGATTTTCATTGTTTTGGCTGTAGCTCCTCTAGTTTAGCCAGAAAATGGACTTTTATGTTTTCACTCAAAACATCGAATTTTGGTAGGATTTATAAGTGCCCTAGCTCTTCTGTTTAGCCAGAAAGTGGACTTTTATGTTTTCACTCAAAATACTGAATTTTGGTAGGATTTATAAGTGATCACAGATTTTTATTGTTTTGGCCCTAGCTCCTCTAGTTTAGCCAGAAAATGGACTTTTATGTTTTCACTCAAAATATCGAATTAGTAGGATTTATGAGTGATTACAGATTTTCATTGTTTTGACCCTAGCTCTTCTATTTTAGCCAGAAAATGGACTATTATGTTTTCACTCAAAAAATCAAATTTTGATAGGATTTATGAGTGATCACAGATTTTCATTGCTTTGGTCGTAGCTCCTCTAGTTTAGCCAGAAAATGGACTTTTATGTTTTCACTCAAAAAATCAAATTTTGGTAGGATTTATAAGTGAACAAAGATTTTCATTGTTTTGGCCCTAGCTCTTCTAGTTTAGCCAGAAAATGGACTTTAATGTTTTCACTCAAAATATCGAATTTTGTTAGGATTTATAACTGATCACCGATTTTCATTGTTTTGGTCCTAATTCCTCTAGTTCAGCCAGAAAATGGACTTTTATGTTTTCACTCAAAATATAAAATTTTAGTAGGATTTATAAGTGATCACAGCTTTCCATTGCTTTGGCCCTAGCTCCTCTAGTTTAGCCAGAAAATGGACTTTTATGTTTTCACTCAAAAAATTGAATTTTGTTAGGATTTATAAGTGATCACAGATTTTCATTGTTTTGGCTGTAGCTCCTCTAGTTTAGCCAGAAAATGGACTTTTATGTTTTCACTCAAAATATCGAGTTTTAGTAGGATTTTTGAGTGATCACAGATTTTCATTGTTTTGGCCCTAGCTCTTCTAGTTTAGCCAGAAAATGGACTTTTATGTTTTCACTCAAAAAATCAAATTTTGGTAGGATTTATAAGTGAACAAAGATTTTCATTGTTTTGGCCCTAGCTCTTCTAGTTTAGCCAGAAAATGGACTTTAATGTTTTCACTCAAAATATCGAATTTTGTTAGGATTTATAACTGATCACCGATTTTCATTGTTTTGGTCCTAGTTCCTCTAGTTCAGCCAGAAAATGGACTTTTATGTTTTCACTCAAAATATAAAATTTTGGTAGGATTTATAAGTGATCACAGCTTTCCATTGCTTTGGCCCTAGCTCCTCTAGTTTAGCCAGAAAATGGACTTTTATGTTTTCACTCAAAATATCGAGTTTTAGTAGGATTTTTGAGTGATCACAGATTTTCATTGTTTTGGCCCTAGCTCTTCTAGTTTAGCCAGAAAATGGACTTTTATGTTTTCACTCAAAAAATCAAATTTTGGTAGGATTTATAAGTGAACAAAGATTTTCATTGTTTTGGCCCTAGCTCTTCTAGTTTAGCCAGAAAATGGACTTTAATGTTTTCACTCAAAATATCGAATTTTGTTAGGATTTATAACTGATCACCGATTTTCATTGTTTTGGTCCTAGTTCCTCTAGTTTAGCCAGAAAATGGGCTTTTATGTTTTCACTCAAAATATCGAATTTTGGTAGGATTTATAAGTGATCACAGATTTTCATTGTTTTGCCTGTAGCTCCCCTAGTTTAGCCAGGAAATGGATTTTTAGCAAGAAAATGGACTTTTATGTTTTCACTCAAAAAATCGAATTTTGGTAGGATTTTTGAGTGATCACAGATTTTCATTGTTTTGGCCCTAGCTCTTCTAGTTTAGCCAGGAAATGGACTTTTATGTTTTCACTCAAAATATCGAAATTTAGTAGGATTTTCGAGTGATCACAGATTTTCATTGTTTTGGCCCTAGCTCTTCTAGTTTAGCCAGAAAATGGACTTTAATGTTTTCACTCAAAATATCGAATTTTGTTAGGATTTATAAGTGATCACAGATTTTTACTGTTTTGGATGTAGCTCTTCTAGTTTAGCCAGAAAATGGACTTTTATGTTTTCACTCAAAATATCGAATTTTAGTAGGATTTTTGAGTGATCACAGATTTTCATTGTTTTGGCCCTAGCTCCTCTAGTTTAGCCAGAAAATGGACTTTTATATTTTCACTCAATATATCAAATGTTGGTAGGATTTATAAGTGATCACAGATTATCACTGTTTTGGCCTAGCTCTTCTAGTTTAGCCAGAAAATGGACTTTTATGTTTTCACTCAAAATATATAATTTTGGCAGGAAATAAAAGTGATCACAGATTTTTACTGTTTTGGCCGTAGCTACTTTAGTTTAGCCAGAAAATTCACTTTTATATTTTCAATTAAAAAATCAAATTTTGGTAGGGTTTATAAGTGATCACAGATTTTCATTGTTTTGGCTGTAAATCCTCTAGTTTAGCCAGAAAATGGACTTTTATGTTTTCACTCAAAATATGGAATTTTGGTAGGATTTATAAGTGATCACAGATTTTCATTGTTTAGGCTGTAGCTCCTCTAGTTTAGCCAGAAAATGGACTTTTATGTTTTCACTCAAAAAATCGACTTTTAGTAGGATTTTTAAGAGATCACAGATTTTTACTGTTTTGGCCGTAGCTCCTCTAGTTTAGCCAGAAAATGGACTTTTATGTTTTCAATTAAAAAATAAAATTTTGGTAGGGTTTATAAGTGACAGATTGTCATTCTTTTGACTTTTATGTTTTCACTCAAAATATTGAATTTTGGTGGAAAATAAGAGTGATCATTGATTTTTATCTTTTGGCTGGAATGATAATCTCAGTCTGGAACAATTAGCTTAATTTCAACTATTTAGTCTCGCATATTTTTTATTTAATACCATAAGGTTTGATAACCTTTTAAACTAAATAAATTTATTAATAATTTTCAAATCGCACAAAGCTATATAAACATAATGACATTCAAATTATTTTTAGTTTAGCGCTGCACTTAAACATGACGGGACATACAATTTTTATCGTATTATTTTGCCTATTACTGGCACAAGTAAGTCCAATAAAAACTTTTGTCAAATTTTTATAAAATTATTTTCTTTTTAGACCGCCTTCAGTAAACCTATAGATGTTAGCTCCGAAGAGTCCTCGGAGGAGGTTGAAACTCTCTTAGAAAAATTACAAATAAATGGTACCGAATCCGAGAAACGTATTTTATCTAGAAAGGGAAATTTCCTCTTAGTGCCACAAAAAATCACTTCGTATGCTGTTAATGCCACGAAATATTTGCTTAAAGATGAGAACTTAATGGCCAACAATAGTTCAGAAATATTAGAGTTTAAAAAGAATCTCACCATGTTTATAGATAAATATGATCCGGCAGCGAATCTTAAAGAGACGCATAAAACTATGGAAATATTTATGAATACCACCACCTATTATTTTGAGCTTCCGAAGGAGAAAATAACACCGGAATCCAAATTTATTATTGAACTCTTAAACAAATATGACATTAAAGATGTGGCCGTAAACTTGGATGATATTGAAGCGGCCGTAGATGAATGGAGAATAACTGGTAGTGCATCAGAAAAACTTTTAATATTTACCTTAGACAGCTTAATTACCGTGCCCCAACAATATGCCGCTAATGCTACTAATGCCACGCAATTTTTACTTAAAGACGAAGCTTTAAAGGAAAACCTTCAACCCCAAGTGGTAGAATTTAAAAAGAAACTTATTCAATATTTGGAAAAATATGATCCCACTAGCAGTAATATCAAATCAATTTATGTCTCAATGAATGTTTTTAACAATATTACCGAATCGTATTATCAACTACCCGAGGAGAAAGTAACCGAGGAAACGAAATTTATTGTCCAGTTATTAAACAAATACAGTTGCAAAAGTTATTCCATTACATTCATCGAACATTATACCAATT
>NW_023998144.1:0-10728 GCF_015586225.1 Lucilia sericata | reverse complement strand
TAAATGAGGTATACAAAATGTCGTAGCTTGACAAACTGCAAAGTTATTTGCAAATATTGAAAATACTATGAAATTTACTCTGTACCAAAAATTGTAATGATATCCCAATTTTACCAATTTTAAGAATCTAAGATTTTTGAAGAAGCGATATGTCAAAGAAAGTGCGTTTCTTGTGGATTAAATGAGGTATACAAAGCTGTCGTAGCTTGAAAACTGTCAAAGTTATTTGCAGGAATAGTGAAAATACAATATACTATGAAATTTACTCTGTACCAAAAATTGTAATGATATCTCAATTTTACCAATTTTAAGAACTTAAGATTTTTCAAGAAGCGATATGTCAAAAAAAGTGCGTTCTTATGGATTAAAATGAGGTATACAAAGCTGTCGTAGCTTGAAAACTGTCAAAGTTATTGCAGGAATATGGAAAATACAATATACTAAGAAGTTTACTCCGTACCAAAAGTTGTAATGATATCCCCAATTTTACCCATTTTAAGAACTTAAGATTTTTGAAGAAGCGATATGTCAAAAGAATGTGCGTTTCTTATGGATTAAATGAGGTATACAAAACTGTCGTAGCTTGGAA
The DNA here is from genome assembly GCF_015586225.1 of Lucilia sericata. Lineage (NCBI taxonomy): Eukaryota > Metazoa > Arthropoda > Insecta > Diptera > Calliphoridae > Lucilia > Lucilia sericata. The sequence continues at coordinate 10,139 of NW_023998144.1, read as the reverse complement.
ACTGTCAAGTTATTTGCAGGAATAGTGAAAATACAATATACTATGAAATTTACTATGTACCAAAAATTGTAATGATATCCCAATTAACCAATTTTAAGAACTTAAGATTTTTGAAACGAAGAAGCGATGCGATATGTCAAAAGAAAGTGCGTTTCTTATGGACTAAAATGAGGTATACAAACTTGAGGTATACAAAACAGCTTGAAAACTGTCAAGTTATTTGCAGGAATATTGAATTGTATTTTCAATACTATGAAATTTACTCTGTACCAAAAATGTAATGATATCCCAACATTACCAATTTTAAGAACGTAAGATTTTGAAGAAGCGATATGTCCAAAGAAAGTGCGTTTCTTTTGGATTAAAATGAGTATACAAAGCTGTCGTACCTTGAAAACTGTCAAGTTATTTGCAGGAATATTGAAAATACAATATACTAAGAAGTTTACTCCGTACCAAAAGTTGTAATGATATCCCAATTTTACCATTTTAAGAACTTAAGATTTTAAAAAGCGATATGTCAAAAGAAAGTGCGTTTCTTATGGATTAAAATGAGGTATACAAAACTGTCGTAGCTTGAAAGCTGTTAAAGTTATTGCAGGAATAGTGAAAATACAATATACTATGAAATTTACTCTGTACCAAAAATTGTAATGATTACCCCAATTTTACCAATTTTAAGAACTTAATATTTTTTGAAGAAGCGATAAGTCAAAAGAAAGTGCTTTTCTTATGGATTAAAATGAGGTATACAAAACTGTCGTAGCTTGAAAACTGTCAAAGTTATTTGCAGGAATAGGGAAAATACAATATACTAAGAAATTTACTCTGTACCAAAAATTTGAATGATATACCAATTTTAAGAACTTAAGATTAAATGAGGTATACAAAACAGTCGTAGTTTAAAAACTGTCAAAGTTATTTGCAGGAATATGAAAATACAATATACAAAGAATGTTTTCTACTTTCGTACCAAAAATTGTAATGATATCCCAATTTTTACCAATTTTAAGAACTTAAGATTTTCAAAGAAGCGATATGTCAAAGAAAGTGCGTTTCTTATGGAATAAAATGAGGTATAAAAAACGTGTCGTAGCTTGAAAGCTGTCAAAGTTATTTGCAGGAATAGTGAAAATACAATATACTATGAAATTGACTCTGTACCAAAAATTGTAATGATATCCCAATTTTACCAATTTTAAGAACCTAAGATTTTTAAAGAAGCGATATGTCAAAAGAAAGTGCGTTTCTTATGGATTAAAATGAGGTACACAAAACTGTCGTAGCTTGAAAACTGTCAAAGTTATTTGCAGGAATAGTGAAAATACAATATACTAAGAAATTTTCTCTGTACCAAAAATTTTATGATATCTCAATTTTACCAATTTTAAGAACTTAAGATTAAATGAGGTATACAAAACAGACGTAGCTTAAAAATTGTCAAAGTTATTTGCAGGAATAGGGAAAATACAATATACTAAGAAATTTACTTTGTACCAAAATTGTAATGATATCCCAATTTTACCAATTTCAAGAACTTAAGATTTTTGAAGAAGCGATATGTAAAAAGAAAGTGGGTTTCTTATGGATTAAAATGAGGTATACAAACCCTCGTAGCTTGAAAATTGTCAATGTTATTATCAGGAATAGGGAAAATACAATATACTAAGAAAATTTACTCTGTACCAAAAATTGTAATGATATCCCAATTTTACCAATTTTAAACACTTAAGATTTTTGAGGAAGCGATATGTCAAAAGAAAGTGCGTTTCTTATGGATTAAAATGAAGTATACAAAACTGTCGTAGCTTGAAAACTGTCAAAGTTATTTGCAGGAATAGTGAAAATACTATGAAATTTACTCTGTACCAAAAATTGTGATGATATCCCAATTTTACCAATTTTAAGAACTTAAGATTTTAAAGAAGCGATATGTCAAAAGAAAGTGCGTTTCTTATGCATTAAAATGAGGTATACCAACAGACGTAGCTTAAAAACTGTCAAAGTTATTTGCAGGAATAGTGAAAATACAATATACTAAGAAATTTACTCTGTACCAAAAATTGTAATGATATCCCAATTTACCAATTTTAAGAACTTAAGATTTTGAAGAAGCGTTATGTAGAAAGAAAGTGGGTTTTTATGAATTAAAATGAGGTATACAAAACTGTCGTAGCTTGAAAACTGTCAAAGTTTATTTGCAGGAATAGTGAAAATACAATATACTATGAAATTTTACTCTGTACCAAAAATTGTAATGATATCCCAATTTTACCAATTTTAAGAACTTAAGATTTTTGAAGAAGCGATATGTCAAAAAAAGCGCGTTTCTTATGGATTAAATGAGGTATACAAAACTGTCGTAGCTTGAAAACTGTCAAAGTTATTTGCAGGAATAGGGAAAATACAATATACTAAGAAATTTACTCTGTACCAAAAATTTGAATGATATACCAATTTTATGAACTTAAGATTAAATGAGTCGTAGTTTAAAAACTGTCAAAGTATTTTGCAGGAATAGGGAAAATACATATACAAAGAAAATTTACTCTGTACCAAAAATTGTAATGATATCCCAATTTTACCAATTTTAAGAACTTAAGATTTTTAAAAAAGCGATATGTCAAAAGAAAGTGCGTTTCTTATGGATTAAAATGAGGTATACAAAGCTGTCGTAGCTTGAAAACTGTCAAAGTTATTTGCAGGAATAGTGAAAATACAATATACTATGAAATTTACTCTGCACCAAAAATTTGAATGATATCTCAATTTTACCAATTTTAAGAACTTAAGATAAAATGAGGTATACAAAACAGACGTAGCTTAAAAACTGTCAAAGTTATTTGCAGGAATAGGGAAAATATAATATACTAAGAAATTTACTCTGTACCAAAAATTGTAATGATATCCCAATTTTACCAATTTTAAGAACTTAAGATTTTTGAAGAAGCGATATGTAAAATAAAGTGGGTTTCTTATGAATTAAAATGAGGTATACAAAACCCTCGTAGCTTGAAACTGTCAATGTTATTTTCAGGAATAGGGAAAATGCAATATACTAAGAAAATTTACTCTGTACCAAAAATTGTAATGATATCCCAATTTTACCAATTTTAAGAACTTAAGATTTTTGAAAGTTATTTGCAGGAATATTGAAAATACAATATACTATGAATTTTACTCTGTACCAAAATTGTAATGATATCCCAATTTTATCAATTTTAAGAACTTAAGATTTTTGAAGAAGCGATATGTCAAAAAAAAGTGCGTTTCTTATGGATTAAAATGAGGTATACAAAGCTGTCGTAGCTTGAAAACTGTCAAAGTTATTTGCAGGAATAGGGAAAATACAATATACTAAGAAATTTACTCTGCACAAAAGTTGTAATGATATCCCAATTTTACCAATTTTAAGAACTTAAGATTTTTGAAGAAGCGATATGTCAAAAGAAAGTGCGTTCTTATGGATAAAAACTGTCGTAGCTTGAAAACTGTCAAAGTTATTTGCAGGAATATGGAAAATACAATATACTAAGAAGTTTTACTCCGTACCAAAAGTTGTAATGATATCCCAATTTTACCAATTTTAAGAACTTAAGATTTTTGAAGAAGCGATATGTCAAAAGAAAGTGCGTTTCTTATGGATTAAAATGAGGTATACAAAGCTGTCGTAGCTTGAAAACTGTCAAAGTTATTTGCAGGAATAGTGAAAATACAATATACTATGAAATTTACTCTGTACCAAAAATTTGAATGATATCTCAATTTTACCAATTTTAAGAACTTAAGATTAAATGAGGTATACAAAACAGACGTAGCTTAAAAACTGTCAAGTTATTTGCAGGAATGGGGAAATATAAATATACTAAGAAATTTACTCTGTACCAAAAATTGTAATGATATCCCAATTTTACCAATTTTAAGAACTTAAGATTTTTGAAAGAAGCTGTCGTAGCTTGATAACTGTCAAAGTTATTTGCAGGAATATTGAAAATACAATATACTATGAAATTTACTCTGTACCAAAAATTGTAATGATATCCCAATTTTACCAATTTTAAGAACTTAAGATTTTTGAAGAAGCGATATGTAAAAAGAAAGTGGGTTTCTTATGGATTAAAATGAGGGTATAGAAAACCCACGTAGCTTGCAAATTGTCAATGTTATTTTCAGGAATAGGGAAAATACAATATACTAAGAAATTTACTCTGTACCAAAATTGTAATGATATCTCAATTTTACCAATTTTAAGAACTTAAGATAAAATGAGGTATACAAAACAGACGTAGCTTAAAAACTGTCAATGTTATTTTCAGGAATAGGGAAAATACAATATACTAAGAAATTTACTCTGTACCAAAATTGTAATGATATCCCAATTTTACCAATTTTAAGCACTTAAGATTTTGGAAGAAGCGATATGTCCAAAGAAAGTGCGTTTCTTATGGATTAAAATGAGGTATACAAAACTGTCGTAGCTTGAAAACTGTCAAATTTATTTGCAGGAATAGTGAAAATACAATACACTAAGATATTTACTCTGTACCAAAAATTGTAATGATATCCCAATTTTATCAATTTTAAGAACTTAAGATTTTGAAGAAGCGATATGTCAAAAGAAAGTGCGTTTCTTATGGATTAAAATTAGTATACAAGTTGTCGTAGCTTGAAAACTGTCAAAGTTATTTGCAGGAATAGGGAAGATACAATATACTAAGAAATTGACTCTGTACCAAAAGTTGTAATGATATCCCAATGTTACCAATTTTAAGAACTTAAGATTTTTTGAAGAAGCGATATGTCAAAAGAAAGTGCGTTTCTTATGGATTAAATGAGGTATACAAAGCTGTCGTAGCTTGAAAACTGTCAAAGTTATTTGCAGGAATAGGGAAAATACAATATACTAAGAAATTTACTCTGTACCAAAAGTTGTAATGATATCCCAATTTTACCAATTTAAGAACTTAAGATTTTTGAAGAAGCGATATGTCAAAAGAAAGCGCGTTTCTTATGCATTAAAATGAGGTATACAAAACTGTCGTAGGTTGAAAACTGTCAAAGTTATTTGCAGGAATAGTGAAAATACAATATACTATGAAATTTACTCTGTACCAAAAATTATAATGATATCCAAATTTTATCAATTTTAAGAACTTAAAATTTTTAAAGAAGCGATATGTCAAAATAAAGTGCGTTTTTTATGGATTAAAACGAGGTATACAAAGCTGTCGTAGCTTGAAAACTGTCAAAGTTATTTGCAGGAATAGGGAAAATACAATATACTAAGAAATTTACTCTGTACCAAAAATTTGAATGATATACCAATTTTAAGAACTTAAGATTAAATGAGATATACAAAACAGTCGTAGTTTAAAAACTGTCAAAGTTATTTGCAGGAATAGGGAAAATACAATATACAAAAAAATTTACTCTGTACCAAAAATTTTAATGATATCCCAAAGTATACAAAACAGACGTAGCTTAAAAACTGTCAAAGTTATTTGCAGGAATAGGGAAAATACAATATACTAAGAAATTTACTCTGTACCAAAAATTGTAATGATATCCCAATTTTACCAATTTAAGAACTTAAGATTAATGAAGAAGCGATATGTAAAAAGAAATTGGGTTTCTTATGGATTAAAATGAGGTGAACCAAACCCTCGTAGCTTGAAAACTGTCAATGTTATTTTCAGGAATAGGGAAAATACAATATACTAAGAAAATTTACTCTGGACCAAAAATTGTAATGATATCCCAATTTTACCAATTTTAAGCACTTAAGATTTTTGAAGAAGCGATATGTCAAAGGAAAGTGCGTTTCTTATGGATTAAAATGAGGTATACAAAACTGTCGTAGCTTGAAAACTGTTAAAGTTATTTGCAGGAATAGTGAAAATACAATATACTATGAAAATTACTCTGTACCAAAATTGTAATGATATCCCAATTTTACCAATTTTAAGAACTTAAGATTTTTGAAGAAGCGATATGTCAAAAGAAAGTGCGTTTCTTATGGATTAAAATGAGGTATACAAAACTGTCGTAGCTTGAAAACTGTTAAAGTTATTTGCAGGAATATTGAAAATACAATATACTATGAAATTTACTCTGTACCAAAATTGTAATGAATATCCCAATTTTACCAATTTTAAGAACTTAAAATTTTTGAAGAAGCGATATGTCAAAGAAAGTGCGTTTCTTATGGATTAAAATGAGGTATACAAACTGTCGTAGCTTGATAACTGTCAAAGTTATTTGCAGGAATAGGGAAAATACAATATACTAACAAATTTACTCTGTACCAAAAATTTGAATGATATACCAATTTTAAGAACTTAAGATTAAATGAGGTATACAAAACAGTCGTAGTTTAAAAACTGTCAAAGTTATTGCAGGAATAGGGAAAATACAATATACAAGAAATTTACTCTGTACCAAAAATTGTAATGATATCCCAATTTTACCAATTTTAAGAACTTAAGATTTTTAAAGTGCGTTTCTTATGGATTAAAATGAGGTATACAAAGCTGTCGTAGCTTGAAAACTGTCAAAGTTATTTGCAAGAATAGTGAAAATACAATATACTATGAAATTTACTCTGTACCAAAAATTGAAATGATATCCTAATTTTACCAATTTTAAGAACCTAAGATTTTTAAAGAAGCGATATGTCAAAAGAAAGTGCGTTTCTTATGGATTAAAATGATGTACACAAAACTGTCGGAGCTTGAAAATTGTCAAAGTTATTTGCAGGAATAGGAAAATACAATATACTAAGAAATTTTCTCTGTACCAAAAATTTGAATGATATCTCAATTTTACCAATTTTAAGAACTTAAGATTTAATGAGATATACAAAACAGATGTAGCTTAAAAACTGTCAAAGTTATTTGCAGGAATAGGGAAAATACAATATACTAAGAAATTTACTCTGTACCAAAAATTGTAATGAATATCCCAATTTTACCAATTTTAAGAACTTAAGATTTTTGAAGAAGCGATATGTAAAAAAAAAGTGGGTTTCTTATGGATTTAAAATGAGGTATACAAAACCCTCGTAGCTTGCAAATTGTCAATGTTATTTTCAGGAATAGGGAAAATACAATATACTAAGAAAATTTACTCTGTACCAAAAATTGTAATGATATCCCAATTTTACCAATTTTAAGAACTTAAGATTTTTGAAAGTTATTTGCAGGATAGTGAAAATACAATATACTATGAATTTTACTCTGTACCAAAAATTGTAATGATATCCCAATTTATCAATTTTAAGAACTTAAGATTTTTGAAGAAGCGATATGTCAAAAAAAAGTGCGTTTCTTATGGATTAAAATGAGGTATACAAAGCTGTCGTAGCTTGAAACTGTCAAATATACTAAGAAAATACAATATACTAAGAAATTTACTCTGCACAAAAGTTGTAATGATATCCCAATTTTACCAATTTTAAGAACTTAAGATTTTTGAAGAAGCGATATGTCAAAAGAAAGTGCGTTTCTTATGCATTAAAATGAGGTATACAAAACTGTCGTAGCTTGAATACTGTCAAAGTTATTAGCAGGAATAGTGAAAATACAATATACTATGAAATTTACTCTGCACCAAAAATTGTAATGATATCCCAATTTTACCAATTTTAAGAACTTAAGATTTTTGAAGAAGCGATATGTCAAAAGAAAGTGCGTTTCTATGGATTAAAATGAGGTATACAAAACTGTCGTAGCTTGAAAACTGTCAAAGTTATTTGCAGGAATATTGAAAATACAATATACTATGAAATTTACTCTGTACCAAAAATTGTAATGATATCCCAACATTACCAATTTTAAGAACTTAAGATTTTTGAAGAAGCGATATGTCAAAAGAAAGTGCGTTTCTTATAGATTAAAATGAGGTATACAAAGCTGTCGTAGCTTGAAAACTGTCAAAGTTATTTGCAGGAATAGTTGAAAAATACAATATACTATAAAAATTACTCTGTACCAAAATTGTAATGATATCCCAATTTTACCAATTTTAAGAACTTAAGATTTTTGAAGAAGCGATATGTCAAAAGAAAGTGCGTTTCTTATGGATTAAAATGAGGTATACAAAGCTGTCGTAGCTTGAAAACTGTCAAAGTTATTTGCAGGAATATGAAAATACAATATACTAAGAAGTTTACTCCGTACCAAAAGTTGTAATGATATCCCAATTTTACCAATTTAAGAACTTAGATTTTTAAAAAAGCGATATGTCAAAAGAAAGTGCGTTTCTTATGGATTAAAATGAGGTATACAAAGCTGTCGTAGCTTGAAAACTGTCAAAGTTATTTGCAGGAATAGTGAAAATACAATATACTATGAAATTTACTCTGTACCAAAAATTTGAATGATATCTCAATTTTACCAATTTTAAGAACTTAAGATTAAATGAGGTATACAAAACAGACGTAGCTTAAAAACTGTCAAAGTTATTTGCAGGAATGGGGAAAATATAATATACTAAGAAATTTACTCTGTACCAAAAATTGTAATGATATCCCAATTTTACCAATTTTAAGACTTAAGATTTTTGAAGAAGCTGTCGTAGCTTGATAACTGTCAAAGTTATTTGCAGGAATATTGAAAATACATATACTATGATAGTTTGTAAAAAGAAAGTGGGTTTCTTATGGATTAAAATGAGGTATACAAACCCTCGTAGCTTGAAAACTGTCAATGTTATTTTCAGGAATAGGGAAAATACAATATACTAAGAAATTTACTCCGTACCAAAAATTGTGATGGATATCCCAATTTACCAATTTTAAGCACTTAAGATTTTTGAAGAAGCGATATGTCCAAAGAAAGTGCGTTTCTTATGGATTAAAATGAGGTATACAAAACTGTCGTAGCTTGAAAACTGTCAAATTTATTTGCAGGAATAGTGAAAATACAATACACTAAGATATTTACTCTGTACAAAATTGTAATGATATCCCAATTTTATCAATTTTAAGAACTTAAGAATTTGAAGAAGCGATATGTCAAAAGAAAGTGCGTTTTCTTATGGATTAAATTAGGTATACAAAGTTGTCGTAGCTTGAAACTGTCAAAGTTATTTTGCAGGAATAGAGAAGATACAATATACTAAGAAATTGACTCTGTACAAAGTTGTAATGATATCCCAATTTTACCAATTTTAAGAACTTAAGATTTTTGAAGAAGCGATATGTCAAAAGAAAGTGCGTTTCTTATGGATTAAAAATGAGGTCTACAAAGCTGTCGTAGCTTGAAAACTGTCAAAGTTATTTGCAGGAATAGGGAAATACAATATACTAAGAAATTTACTCTGTACCAAAAAGTTTGTAATGATATCCCAATTTTACCAATTTTAAGAACTTAAGATTTTTGAAGAAGCGATATGTCCAAAGAAAGTGCGTTTCTTGTGGAATTAAAATGGGGTATACAAAACTGTCGTAGGTTGAAAACTGTCAAAGTTATTTGCAGGAATAGTGAAAATACAATATACTATGAAATTTACTCTGTACCAAAATATAATGATATCCAAATTTTATCAATTTTAAGAACTTAAAATTTTAAAGAAGCGATATGTCAAAATAAGTGCGTTTTTTATGGATTAAAACGAGGTATACAAAGCTGTCGTAGCTTGAAAACTGTCAAAGTTATTTGCAGGAATAGGGAAAATACAATATACTAAGAAATTTACTCTGTACCAAAAATTTGAATGATATACCAATTTTTAAGACTTAAGATTAAATGAGATATACAAACAGTCGTAGTTTAAAAACTGTCAAAGTTATTTGCAGGAGTAGGGAAAATACAATATACAAAAAATTTACTCTGTACCAAAAATTTTAATGATATCCCAAAGGTATACAAAACAGACGTAGCTTAAAAACTGTCAAAGTTATTTGCAGGAATAGGGAAAATACAATATACTAAGAAATTTACTCTGTACCAGAAATTGTAATGATATCCCAATTTTACCAATTTTAAGAACTTAAGATTTATGAAGAAGCGATATGTAAAAAGAAATTGGGTTTCTTATGGATTAAAATGAGGTATACAAAACCCTCGTAGCTTGAAAAACTGTCATGTTATTTTCAGGAATAGGGAAAATACATATACTAAGAAAATTTACTCTGGACC
>NW_023998143.1:0-10702 GCF_015586225.1 Lucilia sericata | reverse complement strand
CCGCTGCTGATGCTGCCTATCGCTCGGAAATGTACAAACACAGACAATCGGTAGACTCTGCAGCCTCCGGGGAATCTCAATCACGTTTCTCACCCACCAATCATTCAGTACACTCATTAACTCATGATGTTGAGCACATGCAACACATGCAACATATGTCACTTAACCAACAACCCGCCTCCAATAGACAATCTCCCGAATTATGTGTTTCCGGTGATGATGATGAACAAGAACATAAATCTTTAATCTCACAACACTCCATCTCACCTGTCTCCTCTTTGGCTCAAACACATCATCATCAAGTTCATAGTCCCCTTGCTGTAAGAGCCTCACCAGTGCAACATACCTCAGCTGAAACCACATTTGCCATTAAAATGCAATCCCTTTCACCCGTATCAGTCTGCTCTATAACACACGAAACCTCTGCACCCTCCTCCAACTATGAAGAGCCCATGAATCAAGATTGTCCCATGGATTTGAGCATGAAAACCTCTAGATCATCAGTGCACAGTGATAGTGATATGTTAAGTGAAACCTCCTCCTCAGAGGAAGAAAGACAACAAAATATGCGCCGCAAATTCTATCAAATGGAAAGTTCTAATGAAAACTCGGAAAACTCTTCCGATTCAGAGGCTAATAAAAGGCAAAAATTAGCTGAAGCCAACTATGCTGCCTTCGGTTCTCATCATGCTCAAAGAGGTATAGTTTGTGTTTAACTGCAGCCTCCTACTCTAAGCAAACTACCAAAACCACCGCTCAACACACAACACGTAAGAAACAGTAACTTAAACCATCCATCCCTTTATAGTCAATGCAAATTTTATATTATTATTAATTTTTATTATTATTATTAGTTTTTAAGCCAAACACACACACACAAAAAAATTTCAAGTCTAAAATTGTATATAATAGTAAAGAGCCGCTGTTAGATTTTTTCAACAGCCGCCTTTACCTCATAAATTTTTTAAATTGAAATTCCAAATATTAGTTTTATAAGTTGTAGTTAGTTGAATGTTTATTTTTTTAAATTTTTTACTCTATTTAGTTATTAATCTAATTGTTTATATTCCCCCCCAGAAAATTATTGTATATAATTTATATTTTTTTACTTTTATGCATGCTTTTTTTTATTACTTTATAAGTTTTTTAGTTTTTAATTGAAAACCCCATGTTGACCAGCCTATGGCTAGAAAAAATTGTATATAATGATTTTGATTGCAACAATTGTATTATTTTTTTAAACAAATTTTTATTATTTTTTATTTTAATATTGTATATATTTATTAAAAATTGAAAATACCAATGAATTGTAGATTATTTGAAAAACAAAAAATAACATGAAACAAGTTTTCTTTTACAAGAAAACAAAAAAAAAAAAAAAAAATTTTGAAAAAAAATATAAAATGTTTATGAAAATTTAATTGAAAAAAATGTGTTTTTATTACAAAAATTCTTCTAAAAAATTTCAGGTTTTTGCCGCTTCGAACAAATTATCAATTTTCTTTGCAGCACTTGTGTCTTAAGTCTTTGGTTTTAGCTCCAAATAAGACTAATTTTCCTTTTTGTTTTTTAAAGTTTATTCTATGTGCCTTTAGCTTTGTTTTTAATTTTCTAATTTCTATCTTTTGTTCTAACATTTTCCACTTTTTAAAGTTTTTCCGCTTGTACTATACGCTCATAACCCTACAATCGTCTCTTTACATAACTGAACTTGTTTCTTAAGTCTTTTGTTTTGTTTGAAATTTTCTTAATTTCTTAATTTCTACCTTTTATCCTAATATTTTCCACTTTTTAAAGATTTTTTGCTTTTACTATTCGCTCGTAACCCTACAATCATCTCTTTACATAACTTGTTTCTTAAGTCTTTTGTTTTGCCTTGAATTGTCATTTGCCACTTTATTTTAAAGGACTTGGAGTCTTTGATTTGACTTTGAAATGTTTATTTTTATTTTCCCTTCAGACTTCTCTTTAAATTGCTTTTCGTTTTCTAAATTTCTTAAAGCGAGATTGTGTCTTAAGTCTTTTGTTTTATGAAAGTTTTCTTATACAAAATTTGTAAAATTTACTCTTCTTTCTTAGTTTACCCCCATTTTCGCCATGTCTAGTTATTTTTTAACTTTAAGTTATATTGACTGTTCTTATACAAAAATTTTCTTAACTGGAAGAATAACTAACGATTGAACGATAACTGAAAATGGGGGTTAAACATTGATATTCTAAAAAATTGCTGCAATTTATTATAAAAATCTATTAAACAAGTTTGTGTCTTAAGTCTTTTGTTTGATTAAAGTCTTCTTGAGTAAAGTTTGTAAAAAAGTATTTGGTTTTTGTCACTTTGTCCTTAAATTAAATTGAAAACAAAGAATATTTTCAAAAACAGCAAGAATTTCTATGCAAAACTCATTAAGCCTGTTTGTTTTAGTAAAGTTTTATTAGACTAAATTGCTAAACTTAACTTGTTATTCTCTCAAATAAGTCACTATATCTTTAAATCATTTTACATTTAGCCAAATTATTACATTTCTATATAAAAGCCAACTTAAAGTTTGTGTCTTAAGTCTTTTGTTTTACTTTTTTTAAAGAAATTTGTTTTTTTTAACTAAATTTGTAAAATTTACTTATATTTCATTTAAAACAGTTTATTTTGTCTTAAGATTATTCTTAAGTTTCTAAATTTTTAGATTAACTATTAAGAATCTAGCAAGAAAGTTTGTGTCTTAAGTCTTTTGTTTCACTAAAGTTTTCTACTTCTAAATTTGTAAATTTTACTTGTTTTCTTTTTGTTGCTTAAAACAAATCACTTTACCTTCAAATTACTTCTTAAATTTCTAAATTATTCCAATTTCCCTTAAGTCTTCTGTTTAATAAATGATTTCTTCAACTAAATTTGTAACATTAACTTGATGTTCTATCAAATAAGTCACTCTATCTTCAAATAATTTTTCACTTTGCCTATTTCATGAATTTTTATTCAAAAAACGTACCGACAAGCTTGTGTTTTAAGTCTTTTGTTTAAGAAAATATTTTTTAATTTAATTTATAACATTTTCTTGATTGTTCTTTTATACAATTCTCTTGTTTTTATTATTTTTAAGGCTCTTTTTCCTTAAATTAATCTTTGATTTCAAAATTGCTCGAATTTCTATTTAAAAAGCGCTAAGGAAGTTCATGTCTTGAGTCTTTTGTTTAACTAATATTTTCTTCTACTAAATATGTAAAATTAAATTGATTTTTTTTCAAATAAGTCACTTTATCTTTAAACAAGTTTTCATTTTTCCAATTTCTGAAATTTTTAATCAAAATTTTGGCAACAAGTTTGTGGCATAAGTCTTTTGTGTTTAAGTCAAGTTTACTTTAACTATATTTGTAAAATTAACTTGTTTATCTTTCTAATAAGTCTCTTTATCTTTAAATAATTCTTTATTTTCCCTATTTCCTGAATTAATCATATTTTTGAAAGCAAGTTTGTGTCTTAAGTCTTTCGCTTATTATGATTTTCTTAAATAAAATTAAATAAAATTTACTTAGTTTTTTTGTTTTTAACAAGACACTTTGTCCTTCAAAATGACTCGAATTTCCAATCCAAATTCTAGTTATCAGGTTTGTGTCTTAAGTCTTTTGTTTTATTTGGATTTCCTTAAACAAAATTCAATAAAATTTACTTGTTATTTTCTTTTTACCAGGTCTTTAACTTTGTCCTTAAACCAATTATCGTTTTTTAAATGACTCTAGTTAGCAGGTTTGTGTCTTAAATCTTTTGTATAAGTGAAATTGTTTTTTAACAAAATTAGTAAAATTTAATTGCTTTTACTTGTTTTTAATAAGTCACTTTGTCCTTATATTTTTCTTCGTTTTTTACTCGAATTTGTATTCAAAATATAGCAAGTTTGTGGCTTAAGTCTTTTGTTTTAATGAAGGTTACTTCAACGAAATCTGCAAAAATAACTTGATTTTGTTTCAAATATCCATTTTTATCTAAAAACTACTTCTCACTTTCCCCGATTTCTGGAGTTTATATTCAAGATCTAGCCAGTTTGTGTTTTAAGTCTTTTGTTTTAGTAAAGTTTTCTTCAATTAAATTTGAATAATAAACTTGATTATCTTTCAAATAAGATTTTTATCTTTGAATAATTCATAATTTTCCCAATTTCCTGAATTAATCAAAGTTTTGAAAGCAAGTTTGTGCCTTAAGTCTTTTGTTTTAGTAAGATTTTCTTAAACAAAATTTAATAAAAGTTTCTTGTTATTTTCTTTTTAACAAGACACTTTGTCCTTAAACCAATCATCGTTTTCAAAATTTGTTTAAGTAAAGTTTTTTTTTTTAACAAAATACGTAAAATTTAATTGCTTTTACTTGTTTAATGAGCCACTTTGTTCTTAAATTCCTCTTCGTTTTTAAAATTACTCGAATTTTGATTCAATATATAACCAGCAAGTTTGTGGCTTAAGTCTTTTGTTTTAACGAAGGTTTCTTCAACGAAATTTGCAATAAGTTTGTGTCTTAAGTCTTTTGTTTTTGTAAAATTTGTAAAATTAACTTGATTTTGTTTCAAATAACTAATTTTATCGAAAAACTACTTTTCATTTTCCCCGATTTCTGGAATTTATATTCCAGATCTAGCCTGTTTGTGTCTTAAGTCTTTTGTTTTACTATAATTTTCTTCAACTAAATTTTTGAAAATTTGTTTTTGTTCTAAACAAAACACTTTATCCTTAAGTTTTTCTTCGTTTTCAAAATGTTGTGACTTACTATGCGAAATCTAGCCGGGAATGTTTGTGTCTTAAGTCTTTTGTTTAAATAAGCTTTTCCTTTCAAATATCAATATAGAATTTCTCCTCGTGGTAGCTTAGTGTTCTAGTATGTTAGATCATAGGATGTGGATTCATTTCTGAGCAGAGAGCCTAGTAAAGGAGAACACAGCATGCCCGATGGTGGACTAAAAGTATTTCTTTTATAGATTGGGAAACAGAGTGTTTTTTGCTATATTTGATAATGTTTAACCTTTGTTATGTGAAGATTCCTTGAGATATCTTCAACAAAAGCTTGAAGTCTAAAGATAATAGAAACCCAATTTCGGCGAAAATTGAGATCTTATATGTAAAATCTGAAATTCCGATGGGTTGTATTTAATATAAAACTTTCTAGTATCTTATCTCTATCACACTTCGAAATCTGTTAACATTAAACTTAAAGACGGAAGTGAAATTCCACAGCCAGATTGGGCTTCAGCACAGTTCAATCTTTTAGAGAAGTATATGTGGTTTCTCAGTTCCGATTCTTTTTATTTGTTTTTTTGTATTTTTCCCCTAATTCTATTAAAATGTGTCATTAATGTTTCTCTCCCTTGCTTTTTCTGCTTCACACAAGAGTATTAATAAACCAAGTTTGTATCTTAAGTCTTTTGTTTTAATCAATTATGCTATTGTTTTGTTTATTAACTATATTTTTTTGAATTCATATTCCAAATATAATTAAATTCTTTAATTTGTTATTACTGTCGCTATCTCAGTCTCTCCCTCTCTCTCTCTCTTTCTCTTTTTCACACAACACTATTTCTTAAACAAGTTTGTGTTTTAAGTCTTCAGTTTTTGTCTCCTTCACTCTTATTACCACTAAATGCAAAAACAAAGTCATAATTTTGAAATGTTCTTAAAAATTATAAAAAAATATAAAAATTTTCTTTGTTTTCTTTTAACTAAATAATAACCAAAAGCACAATTGTTCTGTATTTTCTTTATACAGTTTAAGATAAAACAGAAAAATTCTCCTTAAAGTAATTAATTCATATATTCTGTTCACTTTCTCCCTCCTTCTCATTCAATCTCATACAGGTGGTTTTATTAACAAAGTTTGTTTCCTAAGTCTTTTGTTTACAGTTCCTATCTCTCTCCCACTCTGAAATAATTTAGTGCCAAAGGTATTTTGTTTTTTGCACTTATTATTCCACTCTCACTATCACTAAACATATGCAAGTAAATAGTGTTTGTTTCTTAAGTCTTTTGTTTTTTTTCCTTGCAATTGCTCTAGTTTGATATAAAATAATGATTTTATACAAAAATAATTTGATTTAAAGCGATATTTTGTCAAATTTTATTCATCATTCTACAACATTAAAATACAAACTATTCTATATATCACAAACAGATTTCTCTCTCAATATACAATACAGTTAAACAAGCACTGAATCACAACACAAAATCGCCCACTTCTATAGTTAACTTACAAAAAAAACTATTTTTCAAACTACTGTTGTCTCACAAGCATGATTTAACATAAAAATTTAAATCTACATTCTAATGCTACACTTTCAAACTTTACGAATAAAATTATGAATAATAAATATATCGTTATTTTTTTTTCTTTACAAGATTATTGAATTATTATTTTTAATAACTAGAGCTTAATAAAATATTAATATTTATTGAATTTATGCTGACGTATGTGGGTCTTAGTATTAATAAACTAACAATAAAACACCACAGGGTGCTAAAACGTGTTAAAATTGTTGTTGTAATGTAGGTTTTGAGATTTTTATCATAACTTTTGGGGAGAATTTGAAATGTAAGATTTCAAAGATAAAAGAATTTTTAAAGATTTACATGAGAAGTTAAAATTAATGTGTTTTAAATTAAGGTCTAAAGGAAAACTAGTGACACATACATATTGAGGAGTAGAATTATGTAAAATAGACAAATTAAAAACAAAAGCAAAAATTTAAAAGATATTTAAAAAAACTGAGACAAAAGATATTGTTAGACTTAGGCTAGCACAGCTACAGTAGCTAGCCTAAAACAAAAGACTTAAGATAAAGAATTAATTAGTTTGACAATAGTTGATATCACTACAATATAACTTAAATCTTATTGAGACAAATATTAAATTCGATACCTTTATTACCAACCTGCCATTATCACTTACCTACTTAAATTTCTGCTGGCATTTTTTCTATCATCGCAAATTTGTCTTGTGTAATTTCCAATTAAGAAAAACAAACTTTAAAACGAATTGCTTAATAGGCTTGATTATAATATTAAACAAAATTTTCCATCGCTTAACGAGTTTTAATTTGGATTTTATTTTTATGACACGAATTACATTATTTGCTACAAACATTTTTTCGTCTTATTGAAAAAAAAAATCCTCTTCATTTTAAACATAAATAATTTTAATTGTTTAAATAATAGTAATAAAATATACATACCAGTAAAAGAGTGTGGACAAGCAAATAAGATAGACAAGAACGAAATTAAAAGACCCTACATGAAATTGAAGTAGAACTGAACTAAAACTGAACTAGAAACTGAACTGGAAACGACCTAGAACTGAACTAGAACTGAACTAGAACTGAACAGAACTGAACTAAACTGAACTAGAACTAACAGAACTGACTATAAACTGAAACTGAACTGAACTATACGTATAGAACTGAACTAGAACTGAAACTAGAACTCTGAACTAGAACTGAACTAGAACTAGAACTGAACTATAACTGAACAGAAAGAACTAAACTGAACTAGAACTGAACTAAGAACTGAAACTAGAACTGAACTAATAGAACTGAACTCGGAACTGAACTAGAACTGAACTAGAACGACTAGAACTTAACCTACAAATGAACCTAGAAACTGAACTAGAACTGAACTAGAACTGAACTAGAACTGAACTAGAACTGAACTAGAACTGAACTAGAACTGAACTAGAACTGAACTAGAACTGAACTAGAACTGAACTAGAACTGAACTAGAACTGAACTAGAACTGAACTAGAACTGAACTAGAACTGAACTAGAACTGAACTAGAACTGAACTAGAACTGAACTAGAACTGAACTAGAACTGAACTAGAACTGAACTAGAACTGAACTAGAACTGAACTAGAACTGAACTAGAACTGAACTAGAACTGAACTAGAACTGAACTAGAACTGAACTAGAACTTAGAACTGAACTAGAACTGAACTAGAACTGAACTAGAACTGAACTAGAACTGAACGAACTGAACTAGAACTGAACTAGAACTGAACTAGAACTGAACTAGAACTGAACTAGAACTGAACTAGAACTGAACTAGAACTGAACTAGAACTGAACTAGAACTGAACTAGAACTGAACTAGAACTGAACTAGAACTGAACTAGAATTGAACTAGAACTGAACTAGAACTGAACTAGAACTGAACTAGAACTGAACTAGAACTGAACTAAAACTGAACTAGAACTGAACTAGAACTGAACTAGAACTGAACTAGAACTGAACTAGAACTGAACTAGAACTGAACTAGAACTGAACTAGAACTGAACTAGAACTGAACTAGAACTGAACTAGAACTGAACTAGATCTGAACTAGAACTGAACTAGAACTGAACTAGAATTGAACTAGAACTGAACTAGAAATGAAATAGAACTGAACTAGAACTGAACTAGAACTGAACGAGAACTGAACTAGAACTGAACTAGAACTGAACTAGAACTGAACTAGAACTGAACTAGAACTGAACTAGAACTGAACTAGAACTGAACTAGAACTGAACTAGAACTGAACTAGAACTGAACTAGAACTGAACTAGAACTGAACTAGAACTGAACTAGAACTGAACTAGAACTGAACTAGAACTGAACTAGAACTGAACTAGAACTGAACTAGAACTGAACTAGAACTGAACTAGAACTGAACTAGAACTGAACTAGAACTGAACTAGAACTGAACTAGAACTGAACTAGAACTGAACTAGAACTGAACTAGAACTGAACTAGAACTGAACTAGAACTGAACTAGAACTGAACTAGAACTGAACTAGAACTGACTAACTGAACTAGAACTGAACTAGAACTGAACTAGAACTGAACTAGAACTGAACTAGAACTGAACTAGAACTGAACTAGAACTGAACTAGAACTGAACTAGAACTGAACTAGAACTGAACTAGAACTGAACTAGAACTGAACTAGAAACTGAACTAGAACTGAACTAGAACTGAACTAGAACTGAACTAGAACTGAACTAGAACTGAACTAGAACTGAACTAGAACTGAACTAGAACTGAACTAGAACTGAACTAGAACTGACTAGAACTGAACTAGAACTGAACTAGAACTGAACTAGAACTGAACTAGAACTGAACTAGAACTGAACTAGAACTGAACTAGAACTGAACTAGAACTGAACTAGAACTGAACTAGAACTGAACTAGAACTGAACTAGAACTGAACTAAACTGAACTAGAACTGAACTAGAACTGAACTAGAACTGAACTAGAACTGAACTAGAACTGAACTAGAACTGAACTAGAACTGAACTAGAACTGAACTAGAACTGAACTAGAACTGAACTAGAACTGAACTAGAACTGAACTAGAACTGAACTAGAACTGAACTAGAACTGAACTAGAACTGAACTAGAACTGAACTAGAACTGAACTAGAACTGAACTAGAACTGAACTAGAACTGAACTAGAACTGAACTAGAACTGAACTAGAACTGAACTAGAACTGAACTAGAACTGAACTAGAACTGAACTAGAACTGAACTAGAACTGAACTAGAACTGAACTAGAACTGAACTAGAACTGAACTAGAACTGAACTAGAACTGAACTAGAACTGAACTAGAACTGAACTAGAACTGAACTAGAACTGAACTAGAACTGAACTAGAACTGAACTAGAACTGAACTAGAACTGAACTAGAACTGAACTAGAACTAGAACTACAACTAGAACTGAAGAATAAAATTTTTCATATGTTACTTATACTGGTTACAAACATACAATATCATCCCTATTTCAAACACTGAAGATTGTAGCAAAAGCCTCCTTATTAAATACTTTGATAAGTGAAAGACTGTAGAGACTACTGAGTTGATATTAATAACAACTACACAAAAACCTAAACAAATACATCTACATCTATACAAACTCCCCATAATTGTACTACTAAGTATATATGTATGTATATTTAAATTATATAGACAAGATGGGTGTACAACCAGCCGCAGAGGAACATGAAATTAAAAGGCAACAACAAGAAAAATAACTAACTAAATGATTCGGTGAAGTTTGCTTGAATTTATGGCAAAAAAGAAATACACTGACAGGTCTCAAAACATTTATATATAAAAACATACACATACAAACTGAACTACACCATATAACGCAATGACGATCTTTTTAAACAAACCAGGCTTAAAGCAGGCTATAACTAGTCAACAAATCAAATAGCCACAGCTAAATATCATTACACTTATACACTGACAACAGACTTATTTCAGCTAAAGACTCCCCTGTACATTTTTTTTAAACAAAACTGCTGCTAAATGTTAATAATGCTATGGACGATATTGTTGCTGTTGTTAAAGTTGTTGCTGTTTTTTTGTGGCTGCGGCTGCTGCTGTTGTTGCTCTGTCGTTTAAATGTTGATAATTAAGCGATTAAAATTCCAACCAACAACACGAATGACTTTTATATGTGTTAATATTAAGTTTATTATTTAAAGCAGCACGTGTTTGTTTTAGGCAAACTTTTGTTGTTTATTTTTCTGTTGCTTTATATTTTCATATAGTAAATTGCCTCGGTTTTCGTAAAAAAGACGTAATGTAGAAAAAATGTCGTCTAAATTAAATTTTTATTTAACTATGCCCTTAAATGTTAAAATACAAAACTTTTTTTATTATTTTGTAAACCACACCAACTCAAGTTAATAAACTTTAAT
>NW_023998142.1:0-10691 GCF_015586225.1 Lucilia sericata | reverse complement strand
CAAGCCTGAAAGTGCTAAAACCAAAAGAAAATAAAATCATAAAAATGGGTGGTAATTAGATTGTCCTAAAGGCATATCCTGCTAACACACACACATACTTACTATAAGCATGTGTGAGAATAATTTCAAAAAAGAAACGGCAATAGAAGAAATAAACCAAAAAGAACAAGACAAAAACAAACAAAAGTGCGAAAACTTAAGTTAATAGCAAGAGGAGGAGGAGGAGGTGGAGTAGTTATTCCAAAAAACTAAAAACAAAATACAATTACTTACATGGCGGCGGTAGTAAAGCAGGTCCATAACATGGCGGTGACAATAAAACGGGTGGTCTGTGTGAATAAAAATGTGAAGTTCTAAACATTATTTGTTTTTTTGCTGCTGTGAGAATATGCAGATGAGCTGAAGCAACGTTGTGTTGTACAGAGTACAAAACTTACCCAAAAACCCCCACAGCTACAGCAGCTTCACGTAAAGCTCGTCCATGCTCCATCTCCCGCAGTGTCTCCGGTCTAATAGTGGCCGTGTTACGTGGCTGACGTTCATTTTGTACGGCTGTAATTGGAAACAGAAATAACAGTTACTTTACATGTATCTAAATACTTGCAATACGCATATACATATGTATATATGTATGTGGATTTGAGTATGTGTATTAGGTAACACCCTATTTACATGCTCTATATATATATACATAATGAAGTTGTTGTTTTTTGATAATGATGTCGATGATGACGATGACAATGATGTGATGTCTGTATTTGTAGTTTGATGGCATTTCATACATGTCACGTAATCAATCTCAAACAGTGAAGTAATCAACGCTAAAGATCTAAGCAAACTAACACAACCTCATTACTCCCCTCGGAGGTGGGTAGAGGAAGTGGGTGTGAGTGTAGTGTGTTATGCAAATTGTAGTGGTTTTGTGGCCTGCTATGAAATTGAAAATAACTTAAATTTGGTCAAAATTTAATGGTTTCAAATCTTAATTAAATATTCTGTTTACTGCAACCTCAAAAACTATAATATAGAATTTTAAAAAGAAAATTTTGTTCCCACGCTACGCTGATTTGGGCCCTGATACCAGGGATGTAATACATATCATGGGTATTACAATAGAATGTGCTATAAAATAACACAATAGAGTTCTTGACGAAGCGTATTCTGGTCGTCGCATTTTGGTCCATTTTACTTGAAGACCGTTTATTAGGAATAACAAGACAATGTTGGCCTCCGGGGCGTTAATCGTTGCTGGTTTATCAGCATAAACTAGAGACTTCAAGTGGCCTGACAGGAAATAATCAAGATATGTTAAGTCGCATGACCTTTAAGGTCATTTCAATGGTCTTTTTTTTTGAAATCAAGTTATCGAAAAATTTTGATTGATTCTATTAAAACAACATCTCCACACCAAGCCGGATTAATGACAATGGTGCGGTAACGATCTCCTTCGAACGTAACGCGAACTACGAATTAATTTTTAAAGAAATAATGTCCGACGACGAGCCACGAGCATGTAACAGAGTCTGCAAGGTCTGTTGTGGATGGAATGAGTCTCATCATTGAACACAATTTTGCGATAAAACATCTGGTCAATCGACGACTTATCTCCAAAGTAAATTTTTATAATATGGTAGCGTTGTTCAAGCGACAATCTACTCATGATGATTTGCCAGAATATACTGTTCATAGATGTTAACAAGTAGGAAAGTATAGTCGGGCATGCCGACCATATAATACCCTACACCATGAGTATATTTAAAAAAAATGTATTTTTCATAAAGAAACTTTTATGTTGAATTTTACCTTAATTCCAATGTATTTAAGCGATTTATTGATAAAAAAAACTAATTTTCTAAATATAAATATATAATTATATATGAGTATAGGTCAAACATGGGCCGATACTCATTCTATTTGGAAAAAGGATATATTTTTAAATAACAGTTAGTTATGTTGAGTTTCATTGCGATACAAATGGTTTACAAGTCATTTTAGACGTTTAAGACAATTTTTGAAGGAGGTGTTTGTATGGGGGCTATGGTCAAATAAGGGACCGATTTCAACCATTTTCGTCCCTATGCCAAAAAACATGTTTGGTCCAAATTCATCAAATTATCTTGAAAATTGCGGCCTATACCTTGTGCACACGGTTTACATGGACAGCCAGCCAGTCGGACAGACGACGGACGGACATGTCTTAATCGACTCAAAATGTGATTCTGAATCGATCGGTATACTTTAAGGTGGGTGTAGGACCAATATTTTGCGTGTTACAAACATCAGCACAAACGTATAATACCCTCCCCACTATAGTGGTGTAGGGTAAAAAAAATGAGAGCTGAATGAGAGTTCGTTTGGTAGTTAACACTTTCGAAGATTCTTTGGAACTCAGAGATGGCATATAATTTTTCCTAATTTATATTCAATATATTAGTCCATAGATTACTTAATGGACTAGTTAATAGACTGGTCCATAGCCTAGTCAATATGCTATTCCATAGATTCCTCAATGAACTAGAGCATAGATTAGGCAATTGAATAGTCCAATAACTAGTCCGTCGACTAATCAGTAACTAATCCATCTACTAGTCATAGACCAGTCCATAAACTAGTCCTTATTATATTCAATAGACTATTTTAAAGATTAGTCCATAGACTTGTATATGAATAATAATAAATGGGCTAGTCCATAGAATATACAATAAACTAGTCCATGGACTAAACAATATACTAGTCTATATAATAGTCTAGATTTTTTTTGTTTGATGTTTGGTAATCCATAGTCGTTTGAACTTTGTGGCAGAAGTACAATTTAGAATATTATTTAAATCAGGAAATGGGTCTGTTGTAATTAAAGGGGTCGAATTATACCAAAGAAATATAATTTTACAAATTTCGCCAATCCTGATGAAACTTAAAAAAATCTCGATGTTATTATAAGCATCAGTGTGATTTTTAGTATAGGGCTTTCAAACAGGGCTTGCGATATTATATGGAGAGTAAAGTCAATTTTAGCCAAATCTTCACGAAGTTTGGAAAAATATTTATAAACTTTAATATGTCAAATTTCATATCGTTATAGAGATATTTTTAAAGACAGTTATATAGTTTTTGTTAAAATTTCCTTAGAATCCCAAAAACGATGGGAAAATTTCAAGTGATTCTTTGGAAAAACAACCATCAAATACATTTGAAAGATCCATCTTGTCACATTTGCTGGTTGATTGAACATAAATGTCTCAACCAAAAGGGATCCATCAAAAATAGACAACGATATTATCCTTTAGTTAAATAATTTGCATGCTGTGCTAACTTATGCAACTTCAAAAAACTCTCTGGTTAACAAACATTTATAGAAAAAAAAAAAGATTTACAAATGAATAAACAATATGCTTAAAAATAAACACAGTAAATAAACCAAAAAGGATAACAAGTCCTGACAAAAAAACAATCTAACTAAACGAAAGGTAAACTGATAAATACAACAAAAACCATAAAGCGTATGAATATTTAAATAAAAACCTAGATGAATGAACAGGGAAAGGGGTGAGGAATGAATGAATGTTCTTTCAGTTCTTATAAGGTCGCTGCTGCCACTGTGGTTTATGCCACAGAATATTACACGCAATAATGAATAATTATAAACAACAAACAAAAGGAAACAATTTGAAATTTTTGTTTTTTTTTCTCCATACAAATAAATGATGCTTGTTGGCCTACACAGGCACGTGTCCTTGTGTCTTTAACCTGGTAATAAATATAACAAACAATTAAAAACAACAACTTCCTACACTTTCTCAGTCGCAGCCACAGACTTTTTTTCTGAAAATGTTTGCCATATTTACATTGAAATCAACATCAGGTTCATCATCATCGTCATCAGCATCATAATTGTTAACACTTCATTAACTCTTCTTGAGTTTAGTGTTTTGTTAAATAAATACAAATTTCAAAGAAAAAAAAAAAATAAAAAACACACACACACACAAATGTAGAACAAATCATTTGAAACTCACCATCTTTGTTCATTCCCATTTGAAGGCACTTTTTTAGACGACACGCCTGACACTGATTACGATGAGCCTTGTCAACAATACAACGTCCAGTACCCGCTTGACATCTGTAATTCAAAATAACGAACAAAACATCAAAATCAATTACAATATTTTGTTTTATTTACAAATTAATAAAAAGTACAATGAATCGTCATGTACTTAAAATACAATTTACATATAATTTTTACTTGTACATCATCTATTGGGTACACGTACATCTATTCATTCGCAATTGAATTATATCTTTCATCTTTACATTCGACAACAACAGAAATTGCAACATTTGTGTTTTCTATAGAATCGCTAAAGCAGAACGATTGATGTGAGGAATAATTTCATTGTGCGAATTTTCTTTTCTCGTTTTATTTATTTTATTTGCCACTTCCCAATTATCGCCCAACAAAAGAAACAAAATTCCACTTGAACAAAATTAAAACTCATCACTTCAATCTCTATTAGAGAGAGAAACAGACAGACGGAATCTGGTTTTTGGTTCAGTGTTTTTGAAGCATAAAATTTAGTAAAAGTCCTTTTCACAACGTTTTTTCTATTCATCGGAAAGGGGGTAAAAGAGTATGAACTTCTGTTAGTTTTTAACTAGATATTTAAGGATAATGGGTGATGGAAATTGCAAAGCCATCATACTCACGTATAACTATACAGGTCATGATAATGAAATTATTTCAAGTAGAGATTTATTTCATTAAGACCCAGTTAAGCTTTTATTGATTAATTTCCGATATGTTCAAATTTTTCTCTAGGAAACCACTTGAATAATTATTTGGTCATATGATAAATAAATCTAAATAAAAAGTCGTTATTCGGTGCAAAGTGGTTTTCAAGTACTTGTCGATCATGGTGGTAGATTGACTGAAAGTTATGTACTGAGTTCCTGAACAATGTTTATTATACACGGCCAATGTTTAAACGAATTCTCAACATAAAATTTGGTTAGTTTTCACTTAATAATTAACAGCTTGGTTCATTTCGTTGTGGCCTCCGGTAGGTTGGTGTCATAGGATGGTAGGATTAAGGTCGTGGGTTCTATTCACACTTAAGTACTAGTAAAGTTGGCAAAACAGGAACCGAAAGAGGTAAAGGAATATGAACTACTAACTAACTAACTAACTAACTAACTAACTAACTAAACTAACTAACTAACTAACTAACTACTAACTAACTAACTAACTAACTAACTAACTAACTAACTACTAACTAACTAACTAACTAACTAACTAACTAACTAACTAACTAACTAACTAACTAACTACTAACTAACTAACTAACTAACTAACTAACTAACTAACTAACTAACTAACTAACTAACTAACTAACTACTAACTAACTAACTAACTACTAACTAACTAACTAACTAACTAACTAACTAACTAACTAACTAACTAACTAACTAACTAACTAACTAACTACTAACTAACTAACTAACTACTAACTAACTAACTAACTACTAACTAACTAACTAACTACTACTAACTAACTAACTAACTAACTAACTAACTAACTAACTAACTAACTAACTACTAACTAACTAACTAACAACTAACTAACTAACTAACTAACTAACTAACTAACTAACTAACTAACTAACTAACTAACTAACTAACTAACTAACTACTAACTAACTAACTAACTAACTAACTAACTAACTAACTACTAACTAACTAACTACTACTAACTAACTAACTAACTAACTAACTAACTAACTAACTACCTAACTACTAACTAACTACTAACTAACTAACTACTAACTAACTTAACTAACTAACTAACTAACGAACTAACTAACTAACTAACTAACTAACTAACTAACTAACTAACTACTAACTAACTAACTAACTACTAACTAACTACTAACTAACTAACTAACTAACTAACTAACTAACTAACTAACTAACTAACTAACAACTAACTAACTAACTACTAACTAACTACTAACTAACTAACTAACTACACTAACTAACTAACTAACTAACTAACTAACTAACTAACTAACTAACTAACTAACTAACTAACTAACTAACTAACTAACTAACTACTCTAACTAACTAACTAACTAACTACTACTAACTAACGAACTAACTAACTAACTAACTACTAACTAACTAATAACTAACTACTAACTAACTAACTAACTAACTAACTAACTAAACTAACTAACTAACTAACTAACTAACTAACTACTAACTAACTAACTAACTAACCTACTAACTAACTAACTAACTAACTAACTAACTAACTACTAACTAACTAACTAACTACTAACTAACTACTAACTAACTAACTAACTAACTAACTAACTAACTAACTAACTAACTAACTAACTACTAACTAACTAACTAACTAACTAACTAACTAACTAACTAACTACTAACTATCTAACTAACTAACTAACTAACTAACTAACTAACTAAATACTAACTATCTAACTAACTAACTAACTACTACTAACCGATCATAGATTTGCTAAGTGACTAGTTATTAGACTAATAATAATAGACGCTTAGTCAAGTGACACATGGTTGAGATTTTTAAAGCATTGAACAGGCCTGCCAGGTTTGCTGATTTATTTATTCTAACGAATTTATCGTCAAAACTAAACCTCACAGAAGCAAAAGGGACATGGAGCTTTTAAAACAATTTGGAAAAGAAAATTAACATTACAGTTAAAACACAAATTGTTCCAACAATGTCAATTGGATCGAGATATATTTATGTATGTTATGAAAAGGAAACACAATTTTTGTATGAAAATCCTGAATAGGTTTCCAAAAGTCTGATCTAAGGGTGCTAAAATTTTAAATTTTAGAGATTTTTTAAGGTTCGAAAATAAATTTACACATTTTGTGGAAAAGCTAATTTGAAGGTTTAAACAAAAATTTTAAAAACTATATTTTTTAAAAAACTTCTAATATCTAAAAAAAATTTTCTTATGTATAACCGAAATCTTATTAAAAGTTAGGGGAACCTTGATTCTTTCTGTTGATAGTCAAAACCAAAGAGTCAAGCTAACAAATTATATATTAATATAATTAATTTATTTATAATTCAACTCTTTTAAAACAACAAATTACACACATGAGTAATATAAAAACGTTTATAAACCCCAACTTAATCATGCAGTTTATTATATTTGTAAAGCCCTTTTTAACATAAAAATTTTTAGAAAAAAAATGGCACAAAAAATAGAACAAATTTTTTCTTATAAATATTTCAATCTAACCCCTACATTGACATAAATAGATGATTTGTAATATGCTATTTTAGCAAAAAAAACAAAACGAAAAAAGTAAATGTGTGTATATTATATTTAACTTTTTTTCCACTTTGGCAAATCACAAATGTCAAAATGTTTTTATCATTATCCCTTCCCCGGGACTGACATTAAACTTAAGTGGAATACACTTGGCCAAATGTGACCGCATTAAATTTCGTAAATCACGTTACTGCTGCAAATCAGAAGCAGAACAATGGAATGGAAACACACGCTTATAACTGCCAAGAGATGGGATGCGTATAGTGAAAAACAGGGTGTAAAATTA
The DNA here is from genome assembly GCF_015586225.1 of Lucilia sericata. Classification (NCBI taxonomy): domain Eukaryota; kingdom Metazoa; phylum Arthropoda; class Insecta; order Diptera; family Calliphoridae; genus Lucilia; species Lucilia sericata. The sequence continues at coordinate 3,079 of NW_023998142.1, read as the reverse complement.
TCCAAATACCCATAATCCCACCAACCAAACCAAAACAACAACAACTTCAATAGATAGACTATTAGGATGTGCACATACTTTGGTTTTCATCTATTTAGTATTTTGCACGCACAAAAGACAGCTCAGGGATAGAAAATACAGACTGACTATACACAATAAACTTCCTTAAAAATATTTCAACATGTTCGTATGTATGTTCGTATATAATATGTATCTATACATCATACATCAACATGACAAGCAAACCAGTCAAACACTCCTCATAGGATTTACGAACCAAAAAGTATCCTTAGAAGTTCTATACAGATTTCATTGAAAGTATAAAAGGAATTTCCTGTAAAAAGTAGTGGGAGATGAAAAAAACCATCATCCCTGTATAAAAGAAGAACATTATTATTCGTTTTTTTTTTCCTTTTATGATTCCAAAAAATATTCCATATTTTTCGTATGAGTGTGTTGTTTTTATTATTATAGTCAGATCTAAAGCTTAAGCAGATTTACAATATCAATTTGTTGTCTTTTATTATTATTTTTTTTTTCTTTTTGGTTGGATTTGATTTGAAAACAAAACGAAATAAGAAGAATAATTTTACTTTTTGGCGACAGAAGTTGAAATCGATTTATTTGGGCTTATAAGTTTTAAGTACCATTGCCTAATTTACTTTCTTTTTTGATTTAATGATTTTTATTAATACAAATACAATTCATTCAATTATAAGAAAAATATTTCATCATGATACATATTACAATGTATTTATTTATGAGTTAAAAGAAACTTTTATTAAAGAAGAAACGTTAAAGAAACTTTTTTGTTTGTTTTATAATCAATTATAATTGAGAAAGCAAGTAGGAATTTATTATTAATTTGATGAAATGAGTTTTTGATATTTTATTAAATAAAAACAAATAAAAAGTTATAGTTGGTCTTGCCCGATCATATGATGCCCAATATCGGAGGGTTTGGGCCTAAGATCTATAATGCCCCGTTTCTAACAAAATTTGTTTAAGTGGTTAATGCAAATGATTTATAACGAATTATTATAGTTAGTACTATAGATATTAACATGGAAATTATGTATATACATTAGCCTAATATCGTTCAAGATCCTCATGATATCAGATATTAATAGAGAAATTAATTTTGAAATATGTATTTAAGCGATTTATTAACTATAAACTGATTTTTTCGAGGAGTTCCGAGAACTTATCGAAAGTCAAGAAAGCCTTATTTACATACATATATCTGGCATCAAAAAACCATCCTATTTTCATCTCTCTGAGTGACCGTTTATTCACTATATTGGAAAGTGTATTCGTAGGAATGTCAATATTATAATCGAGATTTTGCTAATAGTCAAGAGAGCAAACAATTTTAGACGTTCATTCAAGTGACAATCAGTAGCCATATTACTTACTCCTCTCCTCTCTAAGTGTTCATTCGTTGACTATGTATATATTTGAAAAAGAATATCAATGGGTCCACCAAAGACTAACCAGTTTGTAAAGTTTTCGAAATATTATATACGATTTTTAAGGGAGTTTATAGGTCACGTAATTAACATTGGAAGGCTATATACCCAAACATCGGAAGTGATCGTATACCAGAAACAGAATCTGTCGGGATATTTGAGGCACTGATTCTAAATAGAAGTTAATTAACAAATTGGAAGGCTATATACAAACATCGGACGTGCCCGATCGCGCACTACAAAGAGAATTGCTCGGGAAACCTGCGGCTCTGATCCCAGATAAAACGCGAAACATTAGAGCAAATACCAGTAGGAAAGCACGGATGGCTCTAAACTGGGAGACAAAACGTCCCTAAAATCAACACTGAAAACTTAGAAACCGAAATATACTACCATTAACCTAAGGTTTCAGGCAGAAGTCCGTTCGATAACGGAATGTGTAATGGCTCTAAACTGGGAGACAGAACGGCCCTGAGATCAACATTAAAACCCAGAAACCGAAATATACTATCATTAACCTAATTATAATAGTAGGTTCCAAACAGAAGTCCGTACAATAACGGAATGTGTAAACTGGATGGAAATAAATGTGGCTCCAACAAAGTTGATAATAATCGGCAACGAAAGAGCGAATGTACTTGCTATAAAGGGAAGGGCACACGAGTAAGTTAACCTGATGAATGCAAAACTGTTCGACGCAACGAATGCATAGAAACATGGGCCACTTATAGAACGGTGGATAGGACCGCAAAGATCCTATGGGGTGACTCTAACGAGAAGAAGACTAAAAGTCTCCATAGAATGAATACTTTCTTTGTCATTGCCTGACATTGGTTGAAATTAGATCTAAATATCTTGAGAGCGATATTATTCCAGATATTCTTTACCTCAGGAACACTAATTGGATAATTCTAAAATACTGCGTCTATAAGTCTCCTTAGGATAAACATTTTCTTCGTCATTGCCTGGCATTGGTTGAAATTAGATCTAAATATCTTAAGAGCGATATTATTCCAGATATTCTTAACCTCAGGAACACTGATTGGATAATTCTATAATACTGCGTCCGGGGAATTGAGTTCCTGAACATTGGACGATAACTTGTTCCTTAATAGAACAGGTTTTAAACCTTATATAAATCAGGTTCTTATGTAGCAAAACATTACTAAGATGTAAATGTTCTATCGGAAAAAATATTAACTTAAAATCATTCAGAACTTCTTTTGTATTTGTATTAATATTCGATATACTACTTAGAGTGTTGCCATCTTTAAGCAAGAACTGGTAGGAACTTTTTTATGTATTTTTTTTTTTCTCAAACTTTACTATAAATTAAATTTATAATAAACTTACAACAATAAAAACATTTAAATAAACGCCCAAAATTAAAACCCAAAAGGTTATATTCCTCTCTACCAGTCTCATGTCTACTAGCACATGATGATTCATACGTTTTTAATTCCTAATCCTGAAACTTAAAATAAAATCGTTTCAAAAATCCCGTCTGCATATTTAACACATTATTTCTGATTTTCTAGCAAAGAAGAAAGCAAAAAAAGTGATTTTTCAATTAAATCCTTAAATTTAATTTTCCTAAGTGTTTTCAAAAT
>NW_023998141.1:0-11200 GCF_015586225.1 Lucilia sericata | reverse complement strand
TGTGATCACTACTTTTTCCTAAAATTCGATATTTTTGAGTGAAAAACTTAAAAGTCCGTTTTTCTCGAAAACTATAAGAGATAGGACAAAAACAAGTGAAATACTGTGATCACTACTTTTTCCTACTAAAATTCGATCTTTTGAGTGAAAACATAAAAGTCCGTTTTTCTCGAAAACTATAAGAGATAGGAAAACAAGTGAAATCTGTGATCACTACTTTTCCTACAAATTCGATATTTGAGTGAAAAACTTAAAGTCCGTTTTTTCTCGAAAACTATAAGAGAGTAGGACAAAAACAGTGAAATCTGTGATCACTACTTTTCCTACTAAAAATCGATATTTGAGTGAAACTATAAAAGTCCGTTTTTTCTCGAAAACTATAAGAGATAGGACAAAAACAAGTGAAATCTGTGATCACTACTTTTTCCTACTACAAATTCGATAATTGAGTGAAAACATAAAGTCCGTTTTTCTCGAAAACTATAACGAGATAGGACAAAAACAAGTGAAATCTGTGATCACTACTTTTTCCTACTAAATTCGATAAATTGAGTGAAAACATAAAAGTCCGTTTTTCTCGAAAACTATAAGATATAGGACAAAAACAAGTGAAATCTGGTGATCAATTACTTTTTCCTACTAAAATTCGATATTTTGAGTGAAAACTAAAGTCCGTTTTCTCGAAAACTATAAGAGATAGGACAAAAATCAAGTGAAATCTGTGATCACTACTTTTCCTACTAAAATTCGATAGTGAAAACATAAAAGATCCGTTTTTCTCGAAAACTATAAGAGATAGGACAAAAACAAAGTGAAATCTGTGATCACTACGTTTTCCTACTAAAAATTCGATAAATTTGAATGAAAAACATTAAAGTCCGTTTTTCCTCGAAAACTATAAGAGATAGGAAAAAAAATGTTTGGAAATCTGGTGATCACTCTTTATCCTACTAAAATTCGAGTATTTCGAGTGAAAACATAAAGGTCCGTTTGTCTCGAAAACTATAAGAGATAGGACCAAAAACAAGTGAAATCTGTGATCACTTACTTTGTTCCTACTAAAATTCGATAAATTGCATTGAAAACATAAGAGGTCCGGTTTGTTCTTCGAAAACTATAAGAGATAGGACAAAAACAAGTGAAATCTGTGATCACTATTTTTTCCTACTAAAAAATTCGATATTTTGACCTGAAAACTTAAAGTCCGTTTCTCTCGAAAACTTAGAAGAGACTATAACAAAAACAAGTGAAATCTGTGAGCACTACTTTTTCCTACTAAAATTCCGATAAATTTGCAGTGAAAATATAAAAGTCCGTTTTCTCGAAACTATAAGAGATAGGACAAAACAAGTGAAATCTGTGATCACTACTTTTTCCTACTAAAATTCGATAATTTAAGTGAAAACATAAAAGTCCGTTTTTCTCGAAAACTATAAGAGATAGGACAAAAACAAGTGAAATCTGTGATCACTACTTTTTCCTACTAAAATTCGATATTTTGAGTGAAAACATAAAGTCCGTTTTTCTCGAAAACTATAAGAGATAGGACAAAAACAAGTGAAATCTGTGATCACTACTTTTTCCTACTAAAATTCGATATTTGAGTGAAAACATAAAGTCCGTTTTTCTCGAAAACTATAAGAGATAGGACAAAAACAAGTGAAATCTGTGATCACTACTTTTTCCTACTAAAATTCGATATTTGAGTGAAAACATAAAGTCCGTTTTTCTCGAAAACTATAAGAGATAGGACAAAAACAAGTGAAATCTGTGATCACTACTTTTTCCTACTAAAATTCGATATTTGAGTGAAAACATTAAAGTCCGTTTTTCTCGAAAACTATAAGAGATAGGACAAAAACAAGTGAAATCTGTGATCACTACTTTTTCCTACTAAAATTCGATATTTTGAGTGAAAACATAAAGTCCGTTTTTCTCGAAAACTATAAGAGATAGGACAAAAACAAGTGAAATCTGTGATCACTACTTTTTCCTACTAAAATCGATATTTTGAGTGAAAACATTAAAAGTCCGTTTTTCTCGAAAACTATAAGAGATAGGACAAAAACAAGTGAAATCTGTGATCACTACTTTTTCCTACTAAAATTCGATATTTTGAGTGAAAACATTAAAAGTCCGTTTTCTCGAAAACTATAAGAGATAGGACAAAAACAAGTGAAATCTGTGATCACTACTTTTTCCTACTAAAATTCGATATTTGAGTGAAAACATAAAGTCCGTTTTTCTCGAAAACTATAAGAGATAGGACAAAAACAAGTGAAATCTGTGATCACTATTTTTTCCTACTAAAAATCGATATTTTGACTGAAAACTTAAAGTCCGTTTTTCTCGAAAACTATAAGAGATAGGACAAAAACAAGTGAAATCTGTGATCACTACTTTTCCTACTAAAATTCGATAATTTGAGTGAAAACATAAAATCGTTTTTCTCGAACACTATAGAGATAGGAGGAAACAAGTGAAATCTGTGATCACTACTTTTTCCTACTAAAAATCGATATTTATATGGAAACAATAAAAGGTCGTTTTTCTCGAAAACTCTAAGAGCTAGGACAAAAACACGTGAAATCTGTGAATCACTACTAGTTCCTACTAAAAATCGATATTTTATATGAAACTTTAAGTCCGTTTTTCTCGAAAAAATATAAGAGACTATAAGAGATTTAGTGAAAAATTAAAGTAACCGTTTTCCTCGAAAACTAAAAGAGATAGAAGAAAACAATTGAAATCTGTGATCACTACTATTTCCTACTAAAAATCCGATTTGTGAGTAAAAATTTAAAAGTCCGTTTTTCTCGAAAACTATAAGAGATAGGACAAAAACAAGTGAAATCTGTGATCACTACTTTTCCTACTAAAATTCGATAATTTTGAGTGAAAACATATTAAAGTCGTTTTTCTCGAAAACTATAAGAGATAGGACAAAAACAAGTGAAATCTGTGATCACTACTTTTTCCTACTAAAATCGATATTTTGACGTGAAACATAAAGTCCGTTTTTCTCGAAAACTATAAGAGATAGGACAAAAACAAGTGAAATCTGTGATCACTACTTTTTCCTACTAAAATTCGATATTTTGAGTGAAAACATAAAAGTCCGTTTTTCTCGAAAACTATAAGAGATAGGACAAAACAAGTGAAATCTGTGATCACTACTTTTTCCTACTAAAATTCGATATTTGAGTGAAAACATAAAAGTCCGTTTTTCTCGAAAACTATAAGAGATAGGACAAAAACAAGTGAAATCTGTGATCACTACTTTTTCCTACTAAAATTCGATATTTTGAGTGAAAACTATAAAGTCCGTTTTTCTCGAAAACTATAAGAGATAGGACAAAAACAAGTGAAATCTGTGATCACTACTTTTTCCTACTAAAATTCGATATTTTGAGTGAAAACATAAAAGTCCGTTTTTCTCGAAAACTATAAGAGATAGGACAAAAACAAGTGAAATCTGTGATCACTACTTTTTCCTACTAAAATTCGATATTTTGAGTGAAAACATAAAAGTCCGTTTTTCTCGAAAACTATAAGAGATAGGACAAAAACAAGTGAAATCTGTGATCACTACTTTTTCCTACTAAAATTCGATATTTTGAGTGAAAACATAAAGTCCGTTTTTCTCGAAAACTATAAGAGATAGGACAAAAACAAGTGAAATCTGTGATCACTACTTTTTCCTACTAAAATTCGATATTTTAGTGAAAACTTAAAGTCCGTTTTTCTCGAAAACTATAAGAGATAGGACAAAACAAGTGAAATCTGTGATCACTACTTTTTCCTACTAAAATTCGATATTTTGAGTGAAAACTTAAAGTCCGTTTTTCTCGAAAACTATAAGAGATAGGACAAAAACAAGTGAAATCTGTGATCACTACTTTTTCCTACTAAAATTCGATATTTTGAGTGAAAACATAAAGTCCGTTTTTCTCGAAAACTATAAGAGATAGGACAAAAACAAGTGAAATCTGTGATCACTACTTTTTCCTACTAAAATTCGATATTTTGAGTGAAAACATAAAGTCCGTTTTTCTCGAAAACTATAAGAGATAGGACAAAAACAAGTGAAATCTGTGATCACTACTTTTTCCTACTAAAATTCGATATTTTGAGTGAAAACATAAAGTCCGTTTTTCTCGAAAACTATAAGAGATAGGACAAAAACAAGTGAAATCTGTGATCACTACTTTTTCCTACTAAAATTCGATATTTTGAGTGAAAACATAAAGTCCGTTTTTCTCGAAAACTATAAGAGATAGGACAAAAACAAGTGAAATCTGTGATCACTACTTTTTCCTACTAAAATTCGATATTTTGAGTGAAAACATAAAGTCCGTTTTTCTCGAAAACTATAAGAGATAGGACAAAAACAAGTGAAATCTGTGATCACTACTTTTTCCTACTAAAATTCGATATTTTGAGTGAAAACATAAAGTCCGTTTTTCTCGAAAACTATAAGAGATAGGACAAAAACAAGTGAAATCTGTGATCACTACTTTTTCCTACTAAAATTCGATATTTTGAGTGAAAACATAAAGTCCGTTTTTCTCGAAAACTATAAGAGATAGGACAAAAACAAGTGAAATCTGTGATCACTACTTTTTCCTACTAAAATTCGATATTTATAGTGAAAACATAAAGTCCGTTTTTCTCGAAAACTATAAGAGATAGGAAAAAACAAGTGAAATCTGTGATCACTACTTTTTCCTACTAAAATCGATTTTATGATGAAAACTTAAAGTCCGTTTTTCTCGAAAACTATAAGAGATAGGACAAAAAAAAGTGAAATCTGTGATCACTACTTTTCCTAAAAATCGATATTTTGAGTAAAAATAAAAGTCCGTTTTTCTCGAAAACTATAAGAGATAGGACAAAAACAAGTGAAATCTGTGATCACTACTTTTTCCTACTAAAATTCGATATTTTGATGAAAACTTAAAAGTCCGTTTTCTCGAAAACTATAAGAGATAGGACAAAAACAAGTGAAATCTGTGATCACTATTTTTCCTACTAAAAATCGATATTTTGAAAACAAAGTCCGTTTTTCTCGAAAACTATAAGAGATAGGACAAAAACAAGTGAAATCTGTGATCACTACTTTTTCCTACTAAAATTCGATAATTTGAGTGAAAACATAAAAGTCCGTTTTTCTCGAAAACTATAAGAGATAGGACAAAAACAAGTGAAATCTGTGATCACTACTTTTTCCTACTAAAATCGATATTTTGAGTGAAAACATAAAGTCCGTTTTTCTCGAAAACTATAAGAGATAGGACAAAAACAAGTGAAATCTGTGATCACTACTTTTTCCTACTAAAATTCGATATTTTAGTGAAAACATAAAAGTCCGTTTTTCTCGAAAACTATAAGAGATAGGACAAAAACAAGTGAAATCTGTGATCACTACTTTTTCCTACTAAAATTCGATATTTTAGATGAAAACATAAAGTCCGTTTTTCTCGAAAACTATAAGAGATAGGACAAAAACAAGTGAAATCTGTGATCACTACTTTTTCCTACTAAAATTCGATATTTTGAGTGAAAACATAAAGTCCGTTTTTCTCGAAAACTATAAGAGATAGGACAAAAACAAGTGAAATCTGTGATCACTACTTTTTCCTACTAAAATTCGATATTTTGAGTGAAAACATAAAAGTCCGTTTTTCTCGAAAACTATAAGAGATAGGACAAAAACAAGTGAAATCTGTGATCACTACTTTTTCCTACTAAAATCGATATTTTGATGAAAACTTAAAGTCCGTTTTTCTCGAAAACTATAAGAGATAGGACAAAAACAAGTGAAATCTGTGATCACTACTTTTTCCTACTAAAATTCGATATTTTGAGTGAAAACATAAAGTCCGTTTTTCTCGAAAACTATAAGAGATAGGACAAAAACAAGTGAAATCTGTGATCACTACTTTTTCCTACTAAAATTCGATATTTTGAGTGAAAACATAAAGTCCGTTTTTCTCGAAAACTATAAGAGATAGGACAAAAACAAGTGAAATCTGTGATCACTACTTTTTCCTACTAAAATTCGATATTTTAGTGAAAACATAAAGTCCGTTTTTCTCGAAAACTATAAGAGATAGGACAAAACAAGTGAAATCTGTGATCACTACTTTTTCCTACTAAAATTCGATATTTTAGTGAAAACATTAAAGTCCGTTTTTCTCGAAAACTATAAGAGATAGGACAAAAACAAGTGAAATCTGTGATCACTACTTTTTCCTACTAAAATCGATATTTTATATGAAAACTTAAAGTCCGTTTTTCTCGAAAACTATAAGAGATAGGACAAAAACAAGTGAAATCTGTGATCACTACTTTTTCCTACTAAAATTCGATATTTTAGTGAAAACATAAAGTCCGTTTTTCTCGAAAACTATAAGAGATAGGACAAAAACAAGTGAAATCTGTGATCACTACTTTTTCCTACTAAAATTCGATATTTTGAGTGAAAACATAAAGTCCGTTTTTCTCGAAAACTATAAGAGATAGGACAAAAACAAGTGAAATCTGTGATCACTACTTTTTCCTACTAAAATTCGATATTTTGAGTGAAAACATAAAGTCCGTTTTTCTCGAAAACTATAAGAGATAGGACAAAAACAAGTGAAATCTGTGATCACTACTTTTTCCTACTAAAATTCGATATTTTATATGAAAACTTAAAGTCCGTTTTTCTCGAAAACTATAAGAGATAGGACAAAAACAAGTGAAATCTGTGATCACTACTTTTTCCTACTAAAATTCGATATTTTGAGTGAAAACATAAAGTCCGTTTTTCTCGAAAACTATAAGAGATAGGACAAAAACAAGTGAAATCTGTGATCACTACTTTTTCCTACTAAAATTCGATATTTTGAGTGAAAACATAAAGTCCGTTTTTCTCGAAAACTATAAGAGATAGGACAAAAACAAGTGAAATCTGTGATCACTACTTTTTCCTACTAAAATTCGATATTTTAGATGAAAACTTAAAGTCCGTTTTTCTCGAAAACTATAAGAGATAGGACAAAAACAAGTGAAATCTGTGATCACTACTTTTTCCTACTAAAATTCGATATTTTGAGTGAAAACATAAAGTCCGTTTTTCTCGAAAACTATAAGAGATAGGACAAAAACAAGTGAAATCTGTGATCACTACTTTTTCCTACTAAAATTCGATATTTTGAGTGAAAACATAAAGTCCGTTTTTCTCGAAAACTATAAGAGATAGGACAAAAACAAGTGAAATCTGTGATCACTACTTTTTCCTACTAAAATTCGATATTTTGAGTGAAAACATAAAGTCCGTTTTTCTCGAAAACTATAAGAGATAGGACAAAAACAAGTGAAATCTGTGATCACTACTTTTTCCTACTAAAATTCGATATTTTGAGTGAAAACATAAAGTCCGTTTTTCTCGAAAACTATAAGAGATAGGACAAAAACAAGTGAAATCTGTGATCACTACTTTTTCCTACTAAAATCGATATTTTGAGTGAAAACATAAAGTCCGTTTTTCTCGAAAACTATAAGAGATAGGACAAAAACAAGTGAAATCTGTGATCACTACTTTTTCCTACTAAAATTCGATATTTTGAGTGAAAACATTAAAGTCCGTTTTTCTCGAAAACTATAAGAGATAGGACAAAAACAAGTGAAATCTGTGATCACTACTTTTTCCTACTAAAATTCGATATTTTGAGTGAAAACATAAAAGTCCGTTTTTCTCGAAAACTATAAGAGATAGGACAAAAACAAGTGAAATCTGTGATCACTACTTTTTCCTACTAAAATTCGATATTTTGAGTGAAAACATAAAGTCCGTTTTTCTCGAAAACTATAAGAGATAGGACAAAAACAAGTGAAATCTGTGATCACTACTTTTTCCTACTAAAATTCGATATTTTGAGTGAAAACATAAAAGTCCGTTTTTCTCGAAAACTATAAGAGATAGGACAAAAACAAGTGAAATCTGTGATCACTACTTTTTCCTACTAAAATTCGATATTTTGAGTGAAAACATAAAGTCCGTTTTTCTCGAAAACTATAAGAGATAGGACAAAAACAAGTGAAATCTGTGATCACTACTTTTTCCTACTAAAATTCGATATTTTGAGTGAAAACATAAAAGTCCGTTTTTCTCGAAAACTATAAGAGATAGGACAAAACAAGTGAAATCTGTGATCACTACTTTTTCCTACTAAAATTCGATATTTTAGTGAAAACATTAAAGTCCGTTTTTCTCGAAAACTATAAGAGATAGGACAAAAACAAGTGAAATCTGTGATCACTACTTTTTCCTACTAAAATTCGATATTTTGAGTGAAAACATAAAGTCCGTTTTTCTCGAAAACTATAAGAGATAGGACAAAAACAAGTGAAATCTGTGATCACTACTTTTTCCTACTAAAATTCGATATTTTGAGTGAAAACATAAAGTCCGTTTTTCTCGAAAACTATAAGAGATAGGACAAAAACAAGTGAAATCTGTGATCACTACTTTTTCCTACTAAAATTCGATATTTTGAGTGAAAACATAAAGTCCGTTTTTCTCGAAAACTATAAGAGATAGGACAAAAACAAGTGAAATCTGTGATCACTACTTTTTCCTACTAAAATTCGATATTTTGAATGAAAACTTAAAGTCCGTTTTTCTCGAAAACTATAAGAGATAGGACAAAAACAAGTGAAATCTGTGATCACTACTTTTTCCTACTAAAATTCGATATTTTGAGTGAAAACATAAAGTCCGTTTTTCTCGAAAACTATAAGAGATAGGACAAAAACAAGTGAAATCTGTGATCACTACTTTTTCCTACTAAAATTCGATATTTTGAGTGAAAACATAAAGTCCGTTTTTCTCGAAAACTATAAGAGATAGGACAAAAACAAGTGAAATCTGTGATCACTACTTTTTCCTACTAAAATTCGATATTTTAAGTGAAAACTTAAAGTCCGTTTTTCTCGAAAACTATAAGAGATAGGACAAAAACAAGTGAAATCTGTGATCACTACTTTTTCCTACTAAAATTCGATATTTTAGTGAAAACATTAAAGTCCGTTTTTCTCGAAAACTATAAGAGATAGGACAAAAACAAGTGAAATCTGTGATCACTACTTTTTCCTACTAAAATCGATATTTTATATGAAAACTTAAAGTCCGTTTTTCTCGAAAACTATAAGAGATAGGACAAAACAAGTGAAATCTGTGATCACTACTTTTTCCTACTAAAATCGATATTTTGAGTGAAAACATAAAGTCCGTTTTTCTCGAAAACTATAAGAGATAGGACAAAAACAAGTGAAATCTGTGATCACTACTTTTTCCTACTAAAATTCGATATTTTGAGTGAAAACATAAAGTCCGTTTTTCTCGAAAACTATAAGAGATAGGACAAAAACAAGTGAAATCTGTGATCACTACTTTTTCCTACTAAAATTCGATATTTTAGTGAAAACATAAAGTCCGTTTTTCTCGAAAACTATAAGAGATAGGACAAAAACAAGTGAAATCTGTGATCACTACTTTTTCCTACTAAAATTCGATATTTTAGTGAAAACATAAAGTCCGTTTTTCTCGAAAACTATAAGAGATAGGACAAAAACAAGTGAAATCTGTGATCACTACTTTTTCCTACTAAAATCGATATTTGAGTGAAAACATAAAGTCCGTTTTTCTCGAAAACTATAAGAGATAGGACAAAACAAGTGAAATCTGTGATCACTACTTTTTCCTACTAAAATTCGATATTTTGAGTGAAAACATAAAGTCCGTTTTTCTCGAAAACTATAAGAGATAGGACAAAAACAAGTGAAATCTGTGATCACTACTTTTTCCTACTAAAATTCGATATTTTGAGTGAAAACATAAAGTCCGTTTTTCTCGAAAACTATAAGAGATAGGACAAAACAAGTGAAATCTGTGATCACTACTTTTTCCTACTAAAATTCGATATTTTATAGTGAAAACATAAAGTCCGTTTTTCTCGAAACTATAAGAGATAGGACAAAAACAAGTGAAATCTGTGATCACTACTTTTTCCTACTAAAATTCGATATTTTGAGTGAAAACATAAAAGTCCGTTTTTCTCGAAAACTATAAGATGATAGGAGGACAACAAGTGAAATCTGTTGATCACTACTTTTTCCTACTAAAATTGCGATACTTTATATTGAAAATCTTAGAAGTCCGTTTTTCTCGAAACTATAAGAGCTAGGACAAAAACAAGGTGAAATCTGTGGATCACTACTTTTTCCTACTAAAATTCGATATTTTAATGAAAACTTAAAGTCCGTTTTTCTCGAAAACTAAAGATAGGACAAAACAAGTGAATCTGTGATCACTACTTTTTCCTACTAAAATTCGATATTTGATGAAAACATAAAAGTCCGTTTTTCTCGAAAACTATAAGAGATAGGACAAAAACAAGTGAAATCTGTGATCACTACTTTTCCTACTAAAATCGATATTTTGAGTGAAAACTAAAAGTCCGTTTTTCTCGAAAACTAAGAGATAAGTGAAATCGTGATACTTTTTTCTATAAAATTCGAATTGACAAAAAAAAGTCGTTTTCTCGAAACTAAAATAGGAAAAAAATGAAACTGTGATCACTACTTTTTCCTACTAAAATCGATATTTTGACTGAAAACATAAAGGTCCGTTTTTCTCGAAAACTATAAGAGATAGGACAAAACAAGTGAAATCTGTGATCACTACTTTTTCCTACTAAAATTCGATATTTTGAGTGAAAACATAAAAGTCCGTTTTTCTCGAAACTATAAGAGATAGGACAAAACAAGTGAAATCTGTGATCACTACTTTTTCCTACTAAAATCGATATTTTGAGTGAAAACATAAAGTCCGTTTTTCTCGAAAACTATAAGAGATAGGACAAAAACAAGTGAAATCTGTGATCACTACTTTTTCCTACTAAAATTCGATAATTTGAGTGAAAACATAAAAGTCCGTTTTTCTCGAAAACTATAAGAGATAGGACAAAAACAAGTGAAATCTGTGATCACTACTTTTTCCTACTAAAATTCGATATTTGATCTGAAAACTTAAAGTCCGTTTTTCTCGAAAACTATAAGAGATATACAAAAACAAGTGAAATCTGTGATCACTACTTTTCCTACTAAAATTCGATAAATTTGATGAAAAACATAAAAGTCCGTTTTCTCGAAA